>NW_026800030.1:0-262170 GCF_032191835.1 Heteronotia binoei
GGGACCTTCTGCATGCCAAGCAGCGGCTCTGCCAATGAGACATAATTTTGCCGTTGTGCTGAATTCCAAGAAGGGGGGAATGGGTTGTGGGAGCGTTCTGTGAGATGTAAGGTCAGTTCTTGTTCACTACCAGTGACGGAAGCAGAAAAAAACAGGTTTCCTAGCATTGCTGGACAGACCCAAGCTCTGTCGACAAAGAAAAACCCGAAACCCAACCCATTAGTTTCTTTCGAACTGTTCTGTAGATCTCAGACTGCAAAAAAAGGATTTACCGACCTGTCTCAATTGGCAAAGCGGCCCCGTGGCGCAGAGTGGTAAAGCAGCAGTACTGCAGTACTGTGATCTGAACTCTCTGCTCACGACCTGAGTTCGATTCCGGCGGAAGCTGGATTCAGGTAGCCGATCCAAGGTTGACTCAGCCTTCCATCCTTCCGAGGTCAGTCAAGTGAGTCCCCAGCTTGCTGGGGGGAAAGTGCAGAGGACTGGGGAAGGCAATGGCAAACCACCCCATAAAAAGTCTGCCATGAAAACGTTATGAAAGCAACGTCACCCCAGAGTCGGAAACGACTGGTGCTTGCACAGGGGCCCTTTCCTTTCCTTTCCTCAATTGGCAAAATATGTTTTCAGACCTCGTGTTTCCTCTGCCAGTAACTGCTATGAAAAATCTTAATGTTTTGTCCTATGCTGGATAATGATAAGTTGTGGCCATATTTGTCAAATCATAACATTGCTTTCACTTCCTGCTTTGGGTTAAGGAACTCAGACCCGATTCACAGTCTTATCTCAGTAACTCTGTGATGATCTGCTAGACAAGGCTTGTTCTGTGTTCAGTGGGATATGGGAAGGGGTGCGACTCGAGAACACAAAAACATGAGAACAGCCCTGCTAGATCAGACCAGTGAGGGGCCCATCTAGTCCAGCCTCCTGTCTCACACAGTGATTAACCAGTTCCTCTGGAGGGACAACAACAGGGCAGAGAGACTGAGGCCTTCCCCTGAGAAGAACCTCAGAAGAGCCCTGCTGGATCAGACTAGTGGTCCATCTAGTCAAGCATCCTATCTCACACAGTGGGCAACCAGTTCCTCTGGAGGGCCAACGACGGGGCAGAGAGGCTGAGGCCTTCATAAGAACATCAGAAGAGCTCTGCTGGATCAGACCAGTGGTCCATCTAGTCCAGCATCCTGTCTCACACAGTGGCCAACCAGTTCCTCTGGAGGGCCAACGACAGGGCAGAGGGGCTGAGGCCTTCATAAGAACATCAGAAGAGCTCTGCTGGATCAGACCAGTGGTCCATCTAGTCCAGCATCCTGTCTCACACAGAGGCCAGCCATTTCCTCTGGAGGGCCAACAACAGGGCAGAGGGGCAGAGGCCTTCATAAGAACATCAGAAGAGCCCTTCTCGATCAGACCAGTGGTCTATCTAGTCCAGCCTCCTGTCTCACACAGTGGCCAACCAGTTCCTCTGGAGGGCCAGCAACAGGGCAGAGAGGCTGAGGCCTTCATAAGAACATCAGAAGAGCTCTGCTGGATCAGACCAGTGGTCCATCTAGTCCAGCATCCTGTCTCACACAGAGGCCAACCATTTCCTCTGGAGGGCCAACAACAGGGCAGAGGGGCAGAGGCCTTCATAAGAACATCAGAAGAGCCCTTCTCGATCAGACAGTGGTCCATCTAGTCCAGCCTCCTGTCTCACTCAGTGGCCAACCAGTTCCTCTGGACGGCCAGCAACAGGGCAGAGAGGCCGAGGCCTTCATAAGAACATCAGAAGAGCCCTTCTCGATCAGACCAGTGGTCCATCTAGTCCATCATTTTAGTTGCCCCTTTAGTAGATCTGTCTTCCCTGAATTTAATCCCCCTCTCAAACCGTCTCCGCCTGTGGCCCTCACTACATCCTCAGGCAGCAAGTCCCACGTTTGAATCCCTCCCTGTGTAAAGGAGTATATTCTTTTTTTTCCCTCCTGAACCTCCTACCCATTGGCTTCCTTGGATGCTCTCGAGTTCTAGCCTTTGGAGAAAGAAGTTCTTTGTCAGCTCTCTCCACCCAGTGCATAATTTCTCTAAGCCTCAGTCCCATCCACTGTTGGTCATCTCTTTTTTTTTCTAAACTAAAAAGTCCCGGACTCTTCAAACTCTTGGCTTTCTCCCCTGACGACACATAAGAATTCAGTGCGCATCGAGGCTCTCGTCTGCTCTTGTCTTCCAACAAGCCCACCCCTGCCGTTTGACCATAAGCCAATTGTGTGAGTGGGGCTTATGATGTATGAATTCTGCAGCGTTCATACAGAGCATTCCGTGTGCGACCAAGGGGCACATAGTCATACCCGGCGGGTAACGGACACTGATTCCTCATGGCTCGTTGTATTGTGCACGGGCCTTGTGTTTGTGAGCTGGCCTTCTGATAACCAGGGTGGCGTCCTGGTAGGCTCTAAAAAATGAGCTTTTAAGTTTTTGTTTTGGTTCCCTCTGTCGCCATGGTAAGCCTTCCTGTTCCACTTCTGTGCACTGCTGCAGTTCCTGATTTCTGCATGTCTTTTGTGACATTTTGAGGGTGGTTTTTAAAAAATAAAAATAAAAATCAGGGATACCGCAAAAGTTGTATTGAGTTGGGCGTCAGATTTGGGGACACGGGGGCTGTTGAGCCGCGCTGAAGCAGAATATTCTGCAGTGCTACACACAACACTAAAGCTGAACATCTATGTCGGGGGTGGCCAAACTGTGGCTCTTTTGCACGTTACCCCATCGGCTGACTTGGAAAAGGCATTTCTCTCTTGAAATCACTTCTCTAAGCCAAGCCAGTTGAAGTTAAAGTTGCTTTCTTTTCCCCCTCTGCCACCTTCCTCCCATCTATTGGCCTGGCTGTCTTCCTGTCGTGTGGATCTCAAACCTCGGATGTTTGTTCTGTGGGGCTCTTACGTGAAGCAAGTTTGGCCACCCCGATTTAAGTGTTACATAAGAACATGAGAGAAGCCATGTTGAATCAGGCCAATGGCCCATTCAATCCAACACTCTGTGTCACACAGTGGCCAGAAATTTATTTATATATACACACACACACATATATATATACACACTGTGGCTAATAGCCACTGATGGACCTCTGCACCATATTTTTATCTAACCCCCTCTTGAAGCTGGCTATGCTTGCAGCCGCCCCCACCTCCTGTGGCAGTGAATTCCACATGTTAATCACCCTTTGGGTGAAGAAGTACCTCCTTTTATCCGTTCCAACCCGACTGTTCATCAATTTCATCGAACGCCCACGAGTTCTTGTATTGTGAGAAAGGGAGAAAAGGACTTCTTTCTCTACCGTCTCCATCCCATGCATCGTCTTGTAATCCTCTACCATGTCACCCCGCAGTCGACGTTTCTCCAAGCTAAAGAGCCCCAAGCGTAGGGAAAGTGTTCCAAACCTTTAACCATTCTAGTTGTAATCATTCATTGTTGCTGCAGACGCACCCCAAATTGTACCGCATAGTTTTTGGAGAATGCTGTTTTGCATTTATTTTTGCTGCTAAATTGGTAAGATGGTGTTTATAGCGGGTGGTGCTGTCCGGGGGTAATTCAAGGTTCTTAGGCATGTGGTTGTGTGTTTCTCAGGTGCAACGGAGATAGACATTCTGGTCACGGTTGGCAAGATCATTACTGAGATGGAAACAGAAGCATTCTGTTTTTCCTGGACTTGGGATAAGCCACCATTTACAGAGTAAAGTCAAGGTAGTCTGGACAAGCACCAGGCATTTCCGACTCTGGGGTGACGTCGCATCATGACATTTTCACGGCAGACTTTTTGTTATGGGGTGGTTTGCCATTGCCTTCCCCAGTCCTCTTCACTTTCCCTCCAGCAAGCTGGGGACTCATTTGACCGACCTCAGAAGGATGGAAGGCTGAGTCAACCTGGAGCCGGCTACCTGAGCCCAGCTTCCGCCGGGATCATATATAAATATATGAAGCTGCCTTATACTGAATCAGACCCTTGGTCCATCAAAGCCAGTCTTGTCTTCTCAGACTGGCAGTGGCTCTCCAGGGTCTCCACCTGAGGTTTTCCACACCTATATGCCTGGACCCTTTTTTGGAGATGCCAGGGAATGAACCTGGGACCTTCTGCTTCCCAAGCAGATGCTCTACCACTGAGCCACCATCCCTCCCAAACTCAGGTTGTGAGCAGAGAGCTCGGACTGCAGTACCGCAGCTTTTCCGCTCTGCGCCACGGGGCTGCTTCCGTTTACAGAGTACTCAAGTAAAATTTCAAGGTCCCTAGTCGGTATTTCCTCAGTCCTTTAAATTGATTTGTGCGTTACTGCGTTGACATAAGGAAACTTCCTGGTTATCCACTTGGGAAGATCAGAGATTTATAGATTGAATAAAGCTGAAGCGAGGACCAAACCCTGAAATAGACGGTTACTTAAGATTCTTCTGCTTGCTGGTTGACTGACCCGTAATTACTAGGAAAGTTCTATCACTCAGTGTGTTACGCAGGAGTTGAAATAATGTTCTGCAGGGAAAACCTGTAGAAACTTGTACAGTAGACCATCCCTCCAGGCCGTGTGATGAGCGGCAAATGGATTGATGAAAACTGCTGATGTCTTAAGACACTTCTAGTACACTTGAAGAGCTCAGGTGTGGGAGGGGAAAAAAATAGCCTCCATAGTGACGCTCTAGGATGTCGCCAGAACGGAGGGGTCTGATCCACTGTGAAAATCACGTCTTCAAGTGGTTGAAGGTCTCTCATATAGATGGTGCAGAATTGTTTTCCTGTTTGCCCCAGAAGGTCAGATCAGAACCAACAGGTTGAAATAAAGAGTTTCCAGCTCAACATGAGGAAGAACTTCCTGACCGTCAGAGCGATTCCTCAGTGGAACAGGCTCCCTTGGGAGGTGGTGGACTCTCCTTCCTTGGAGGTTTTTCAACAGAGGCTAGATGGCCCTCTGACAACAGAGGGGATCCTGTGGACTTTGGGGGAGGTATTCGTGAAGTTCCTGCATTGTGCAGGGGGTTGGACTAGATAACCATGGGATCCCTTCCAGCTCTGTGATTCCTGTTAGGGTCCCAACTTTGATAAAGTTGGAAGCGAAACAAGTAAGGAGTCAGCAGCTTGTCAGATGGAACGTCAAGTCTTTATGGACTTTACTCTGCTCTGGTAAGACCTCACCTGGAGTCTTGTGTTCAGTTTTGGGCACCACATTTTAAGAAGGATATGGACAAGCTGGAAGGATCCAGAGGAGGGCGATGAAGATGGTGAAGGGTCTGGAGACCAAGTCCTATGAGGAAAGGTTGAAGGAGCTGGGGATGTTTAGCCTGGAGAGGAGGCGGCTGAGAGGTGATAGGATCACCATCTTCAAGTACTTGAAGGGCTGTCCTATAGAGGATGGTGTGGAATTGTTTTCTGTGGCCCCAGGAGGTAGGACCAGAACCAGTGGGTTGAAATTAAATCAAAAGAGTTTCCGGCTCAACATTAGGAAGAACTTCCTGACCGTTCGAGCGGTTCCTCAGTGGAACAAGCTTCCTCGAGAGGTGGTGGGTTCCCTTCCTTGGAGGTTTTTCAACAGAGGCTAGATGGCCATCTGACAGCAATGAAGATCCTCTGAATTTAGGGGGAGGGTGTTTGTGAGTTTAGAGCGATTCCTCAGTGGAACAGGCTTCCTCGGGAGGTGGTGGGCTCTCCTTCCTTGGAGGTTTTTAAACAGAGAATAGAGGGCCATCTGGCAGCAATGAAGATCCTGTGAATTTAGGGGGAGGTGTTTGTGAGTTTAGAGCGATTCCTCAGTGGAGCAGGCTTCCTCGGGAGGTGGTGGGCTCTCCTTCCTTGGAGGTTTTTAAGCAGAGGCTAGATGGCCATCTGACAGCAATGAGGATCCTGTGAATTTAGAGGGAGTTATCTGAGTTTAGAGCGGATCCTCAGTGGAATAGTCTTCCCGGGGAGGTGGTGGGCTCTCCTTCCTTGGAGGTTTTTAAGCAGAGGCTAGAGGGTAATTAGAAAGTGTATGGAGGGAAGGGAAATGTTTGCTGCGCACTCCATTATTCCCTATGAGGACCAATTCCCATAGGGTATAATGGAGAATTGATTTGAGAGAGTTGATTCTGGGGCTCTCAAGGGCTGGTTTTTGAGGCAGAAGCACAAAAATTTCGGCATAGCATCCTGTGCTTCTCCTCAAAGCACCCTCCCAAGTTTCAAAAGGATCAGACCAGGGGGTCCAATCCTATGAGCCCCCAAAGAAGGTGCTCTTATACTTCATTATTTCCAGTGGAGGGAAGGCATTTAAAAGGTGTGCTGTCTCTTTAAATACGATGGCCAGAACTCCCTTTGGATTTCAGCTATGCTTGTCACATTCTTGCTCCTCGCTCCACCCCCAAAGTCCCCAGATATTTCTTGAATTGGACTTGGCAACCCTATTTGCAGTATAATCTTGGTGCATTTTTTTTTAAAAAACCCCAAAATCCTCCATGTTAAAAAACTTTGGACATGGGAAATGAACATAGAATCATAGAATTGGAAGGGACCTCTAGGGTCATCTAGTCCAACCGCCTGCACAATGCAGGAAACTCACAAAGACCTTCCCCTAAATTCACAGGATCTTTATTGCTGTCAGAGGGCCATCCAGCCTCTGTTTAAAAACCTCCAAGAAAGGAGAGCCCACCACCTCTCGAGGAAGCCTGTTCCACTGAGGAATTGCTCTAACGGTCAGGAAATTCTTCCTAATGTTGAGCTGGAAACTCTTCTGATTTAATTTCAACCCGTTGGTTCTGGTCCTACCTTCTGGGGCCACAGAAAACAATTCCACACCATCCTCTATAGGACAGCCCTTCAAGTACTCAAAGATGGTGATCCTATCACCTCTCAGCCGCCTCCTCTCCAGGCTAAACATGCCCAGCTCCTTCAGCCTTTCCTCATAGGACTCTGTCTCCAGACCCCTCATCCTCTATAGGACAGCCCTTCAAGGACTTGAAGATGGTGATCCTATCACCTCTCAGCCGTCTCCTCTCCAGGCTAAACATCCCCAGCTCCTTCAGCCTTTCCTCACAGGACTCAGTCTCCAGACCCCTCATCCTCTAGATGACAGCCCTTCAAGGACTTGAAGATGGTGATCCTATCACTTCTCAGCCGCCTCCTCTCCAGGCTAAACATCCCCAGCTCCTTCAGCCTTTCCTCACAGGACTCGGTCTCCAGACCCCTCATCCTCTAGATGACAGCCCTTCAAGTACTTGAAGATGGTGATCCTATCACCTCTCAGCTGCCTCCTCTCCAGGCTAAACATCCCTAGTTCCTTCAACCTTTCCTCATAGGACTTGGTCTCCAGACCCCTCACCATCTTTGTCGCCCTCCTCTGGACCTGTTCCGGCTTACTGAACATGTCAGTAAAAAAGGTTACTGATTGCCATTCGCCCTGCTTTTCTGCATGGAGGGAGGGCATTGTTTGTAGCATTCAGCCCTGCAACCCCCCACCCCTTGTAGGGGGCATTTGTGTTCCTGATGGCTGCTCCCAGGTGTGGCCTTATTCAGTTTCCCGTCCTGGAGGTAGGAATGGGTTTGCACAAAGGCCACGATTGCCCAGTCTCGCTTGGAGGTTTTTGCTTTGACGAGGTTTTCCCAGTTCACCGTTAAGCGAGATGATGTTGCGGGTATCGAGTGGCGGAGGATTGTGAGGCTGAACAAATAATGTCCTTTGCGGGAAACCCAGTAAGCCTGGGAGAAGCGGTGGTTGTTCGCAGTCTAATTTAGAAGAAGGTCTTGGATTTATACCCCGCCCTTCTCTCTGAATCTCAGAGTCTCAGTGGCAAACTGGGTCTGATGAAAATATTGGTTGCCAGGAGACAAAGGGGGGGGGCCCACCCACTGCTATGAGGCTGTCATTTAATTTTTATAAGAAATAAATAAAATATTCCAAAAAAATTAATGAAAGAAAGGTAAATTAAAACTTTTTTAAAAGGTTGAGCCAGTTTGGTGTAGTGGTTAAGTGCACAGACTCTTATCTGGGAGAACCGGTTTTGATTCCTCACTCCTCCACTTGCAGCTGCTGGAATGGCCTTGGGTCAGCCAGAGCTCTCTTATCTGGGACAACCGGGTTTGATTCTCCACTCCTTCACTTGCACCTGCTGGAATGGCCTTGGGTCAGCCAGAGCTCTCTTATCTGGGAGAACCGGGTTTGATTCCCCACTCCTCCCCTTGCACCTGCTGGAATGGCCTTGGGTCAGCCATAGCTCTCTTATCTGGGAGAACCGGGTTTGATTCCCCACTCCTCCACTTGCACCTGCTGGAATGGCCTTGGGTCAGCCAGAGCTCTCTTATCTGGGAGAACCGGGTTTGATTCCCCACTCCTCCACTTGCAGCTGCTGGAATGGCCTTGGGTCAGCCAGAGCTCTCTTATCTGGGAGAACCGGGTTTGATTCCCCACTCCTCCCCTTGCACCTGCTGGAATGGCCTTGGCCAGCCATAGCTCTCGCAGAGGTTGTCCTTGGAAGGGTAGCTTCTGGGAGAGCTCTCTCAGCCCCACCCACCTCACAGGGTGTCTGTTGTTTGGGGAGAAGATATAGGAGATTGTAAGCTGCTCTGAGCCTCTGATTCAGAGAGAAAGGCGGGGTATAAATCTGCAGTCTTCAAGATAAATTATTATTTTTTCATTAAAATAGTGATACAATGTAAATTTCAGTTGCATTACAGTAGTAATATTGGAACTTGTATTATGTTTTCAAGCTACTAAAAGGTCATTCACATTTTTAGCATATTGCCTAATGTTAAAGGCGGCCCACTTCATTTTTAGATTAGATTAGATTAGATAATTTTATTTATATCCCGCCCTCCCCGCCGGGATATTCATCCGGAAGCTGACACCCTGGCTGGTCCGCCACTATGTCAGAGCGGCTCACAATCTCCTTTACCTTCTTCTCCCACAATAGACACCCTGTGAGCCAGACTCCCTCTAAGCCATGGAGTCTTGTGAGCAAAAATTCTCCTCGGCGAGCTACTGGTATTCAAGCTGTGAGCGACTGCATAAGTTACTTTGCTCCGGGGTCTTTTTTTTTCCTGAGCTCAGACAAAAATGTGGGAGCCAGAGGCTAAAAAAATCTGTGAACTGGCTCACACTAACTCAGTTTAGAGGCGACACTGCCTGTGAGGTAGGTGGGGCTGAGAGAGCTCTCCCAGAAGCTGCCCTTTCAAGGACAGCTCTGCGAGAGGTACGGCCAACCCAAGGCCATTCCAGCAGCTGCAAGTACAGGCGTGGGGAATCAAAGATGATGATGTTATTGGATTCATATCCCGCCCTTCACTCCAAATCTCAGAGCGGCTCACAATCTCCTTTATCTTCCTCCCCCACAACAGATACGCTGTGAGGTAGGTGGGGCTGAGAGAGCTCTCCCAGAAGCTGCCCTTTCAAGGACAGCTCTGCGAGAGGTACGGCTAACCCAAGGCCATTCCAGCAGCTGCAAGTACAGGCGTGGGGAATCAAAGATGATGATGATATTGGATTCATATCCCGCCCTTCACTCCAAATCTCAGAGTCTCAGAGCGGTTCACAATCTCCTTTATCTTCCTCCCCCACAACAGATACGCTGTGAGGTAGGTGGGGCTGAGAGAGCTCTCCCAGAAGCTGCCCTTTCAAGGACAGCTCTGCAAGAGCTACGGCTGACCCAAGACCATTTCAGCAGCCCAGTTCATCTCAGGGGATAGCCATGCGCCAGGGAGGAGTCACAGGGTGAAACAGTCATAACGTGGGCCCACCAGTCTCTGGCATCGGTGCGCTTACGTTCTCTTTGCCACAGGATGCTTCGATGAGTACCGTTAAGAGGGGAATTTGATAAATTCATGGAGGAGGAGAAGTCCATCACTGGCTGGCAGCCACGGTGACTAAAGGGAGTCTCTGCGTATGGAGGCGGATCGCAGTTTTTCCTGGCAAGAAAACCCAAGCTGGGTCAGCCAATAGGCTTGCCAAGTCCGATTCAAGAAATATCTGGGGACTTTGGGGGTGGAGCCAGGAGACTTTGGGGGTGGAGCCACGAACAAGGTTGTGACAAGCATAATTAAACTTCAAAGGGAGTTCTGGCCATCACATTTAAAGGGACCGCACACCTTTAAATGCCTTCCCTCCATTGGAAATAATGGATAGGGGGACACCTTCTTTGGGGGCTCATAGAATTGGACCCCCTGGTCCAATCTTCTTGAAACCCGGAGGGTGTTTTGAGGAGAGGCATCGGATGCTATGCTGAAAAATTGGTGCCTCTAACTCAAGAAAAACAGCCCCCACCTCGAGTCCCAGATAACCACAGCTCAATTCTCCATTATACCCTATGGGAATCAGCCTCCAGAAAGAATAATGGAGTGCCCAGCAGACGTTTCCTCCTCCCCCTGCTTTCTGATGACCCTGGAGCGGGGGGGGGGGAGGGCCTCCAAACCGGGGGATCCCCTGCCCCTACCTGGGGATTGGCAACCGTATCAGCCAATCTGGGGCCAGTCCTGGGGTTCTTTCCTGCATAGCAAGGATGTCTCTGGAACAGGGACTGGGAAAGTCCTCGGCCGTTTGCTTGCTTGTATGGCATCTGTCCAGGCAGGATCTGCTATCTGCAGGGGTGGAATTCTAGCAGGAGTGTCTTTGCCTATTAGGCCACGCCCCCTGATGTAGCCAATCCTCCAAGAGCTTACAAAGCTCTTTTTTGTAAACTCTTGGCGGATTGGCTGCATAAGGGGGCATGGCCTAATAGGCAAAGGAGCTTCTGCTAGCATTCCACCCCTGGTTGTCTATATTGCTGCTAAATCCCTCCTGGCGACTAGTGTGGGGCAGGGGACTTTCCAGGGCCGAGAAGGAGCCCTGGGCCTCTTTGCTGCTGACATCACTTCCTGTGTGCATGGAAAAGGACGCCATCCCTTCGCCAGCATCATGGCGACGCTCTGGTATTTGGGCAAAAGCTCTGTGGTGAAAATGGCTTCCAGTGTAGAGGTTTTATCCAAAGGCTAGAGCCTCACTGTGGCGCAATGACATCACTTCCTGTATGCACCGGAAGTGACATCACTGCATTGCCTAAGCCTTCCCCCCCCCTCAGCCGGTAAGTCCTCTCACCAGCTAACAAATCAGCGGCAGGGGATGGGACTTAGAGGCGGGAGTCTGACAACCCTAGTTATCTGGAAAGCTTCTCAGAAAGTGACAGCAGCTATACCTAAGGCGGGGCTTGTTGTTTGATTCCCGTCTTTCGAATGAAAGGTTCCTCTGTTGCAATAGCAGCCCCACCCCTTGGGGGAATCAGGAGGGCCGGGAAGCACAAAGTTTGTGGCTCTGTTCCTCCTTTGGACATACCTTCTTGTCGTCATCCCTTCTCTTTCTGCCAGCTCCCCCCTCCGAGCTTTCCTTCATTTCTCTTCCTTCCCCTTCTCCGATTCTTTTGCAAAGAAGATGAAGACGATATTGGATTTATATCTCGCCCTCCACTCCGAAGAGTCTCAGAGCGGCTCACAATCTCCTTTACCTTCCCCCCCCCCACCTACCCCCCTACCTACCCCCCACCCCACAATAGACACCCTGTGAGGTAGATGAAGATATTGGATTTATATCCCACCCTCCACTCCGAAGAGTCTCAGAGCGGCTCACAATCTCCTTTCCCTTCCCCTCCACAACAGACACCCTGTGAGGTAGATGAATTATTGGATTTATATCCCGCCCTCCACTCCGAAGAGTCTCAGAGCGGCTCACAATCTCCTTTCCCTCCCCCCCCCCAAAACAGACACCCTGTGAGGTGGGTGGGGCTGAGAGGGCTCTCCCAGCAGCTGCCCTTTCAAGGACAACCTCTGCCAGAGCTCTGGCTGACCCAAGGCCATTCCAGCAGGTGTAAGTGGAGGAGTGGGGAATCAAACTCGGCTCTCCCAGATAAGAGTCCGCACACTTAACCACTACACTAAACTGGCACTCACTGCAAAGCAAAGAGGGAAGTGTTGTGTGTGGCTCTGCCTTTGGAGGCAGCCATTTGGGGTTTGGCCCCCCCCCCCCCGTAGAAGCCATTTTGTTTTTGGCGTCACCTCCCTCCCGGTGGTGGCCATTTTGCAGTGGCTCTCCCCACGACCCCTCAGGATTCCAAAGGCGTCCGCAGGCTCAGAAAGTTTGGGGAACCCCTTCTCTCCAGACTGCAGCACGCTGGTTCTGAAAGAGTTGCGTCAGGTAAGGTGGTACAACAAAATGCTCTGTGTGTTGTGTTTGACCTGAGATGGCTGATTCACACCTGTTACTCATCTGTCAGCAGCTGCCAAACCCACACCTCTCAGCTGATCCTTAGATGCTGAAAGTGGAGTTTCTGAAAAAGCAACACGGTGTGGCTGTGTTTTGGGCTTGCCTCTGCACGGGCTGTAGGGAGGGGCCGTGGTTCAGTGGTAGAGCATCTGCTTGGCTTGCAGTAAGTCCCGGGTTCAATCTCCATCACCTCCAGTTAAAAAGGATCAAGTAATAGGTGATATGAAAGACCTTTGGAGGAGGAGGAGGTGGGGATGATGATACTGGATTTATATCCCGCCCGATACTCTGAATCTCAGAGTCTCAGAAGCGGTCACAATCTCCTTTACCTCCATCCCCCAACAGACACCCTGTGAGGTGGGCGGGGCTGAGAGAGCTCTTATAGCAGCTGCCCTTTCAAGGACAACACCTACGAGAGCTCTGGCTGACCCAACGCCTTTCCAGCAGCTGCAAGTGGAGGAGTGGGGGAATCAAACCTGGTTCTCTCAGGTAAGAGAGCTATGGCCGACCCAAGGCCATTCCAGCAGCTGCAAGTGGAGGAGTGGGGAATCCAACCCGGTTCTCCCAGATAAGAGAGCTATGGCCGACCCATGGCCATTCCAGCAGCTGCAAGTGGAGGAGTGGGGAATCGAACTGGTTCTCCCAGATAAGAGGCTACGTGTTTAAACACTACACCAAACTGTGGCTCAGTGGTAGAGCATTTCCTTGGCATGCAGAAAGTCCCAGGTTCTATCCCCGGCATCTCTAGCTAAAAGGACCAGGCGGAAGATGATGGGAAAGACCTCTGGAGAGCTGCTGCCAGTCTGAATAGACAATTACTGACCTTGTCAAACTAAAGGTCTGATTCAGTAGAAGGCAGCTTCATATGTTCATGTGTGCAGAGAAGGACAACATTGTGGAAAAGATTTCTGCATGAGATCCAGAGGGACCCTGACCTTGTATGATCGTGTTGAGCTCTCCCTCGCTCACCAGAGGCGAGATTTGGATCTTCTGACGCAGACTCAAGAGCGATAGAGTTACAAGCAGCTGGGTCCTGTCCCCGAGCGGTTCTGTTATTTGGCCGGCCAATTCAGCTGCCTCCGCGGGAGAACCTCCTGAAAGCAGGCCTCTTTCACCCTGCGCAAACAGACGGCCAATTGTCTCCCACACTTTGAATGGTTTCCACGACTGTGGCCAAGGCAGACGGGAAAGCGTTCAGAACGGCAAAAGGTCACGGCCGTTGCCTAAATGCCGAGGGCTTTGTTGTTTCAGGGCCTCATGCGCAGGAACGCCACTGCTGGAGCGCAAATAGCTGAGCCGGTGATAATCGCAGCTGTCTGCCGCTCCGCAGCCAAACGAGCTGGGCAAGAGAGAGGAATAAGTGAGCCAAGTTAGATCCTGTCCAGTTTAGGGTTGCCAATCCCCAGGTGCGTTTCCACTAGGAAATTAAACAAACCGGAAACTGCAGTGTACAAATTAGTAAAGCACACAACAAACACTGTGTAATTATATGCTGCAAATAAATGCTTTAAACCAGGGGTGGCCAATGGTAGCTCTCCAGATGTTTTTCGCCTACAACTCCCCTCAGCCGCAGCCATTGTCCATACTGGCTGGGGCTGATGGGAGTTGTAGGCAAAAAACATCTGGAGAACTACCGTTGGCCACCCCCGCTTTAAACATTTAACTTATACATTTCCTCATCATTCTTTGTGCACCAATCACTACACACAAACTTCTCATTAGTCCAGAGTCCACAAACAAAATTCCAGTAGTTGATACAACTCTGGATACTTGTAGAAATATGGTACCGAGTTCTGCTGCCAGTTACTTCCTGCTTGACACCTAAATCGTTCAGTTTTCACTTATACTCAGAAATCAGACTTTCATTTCATTTCATGTGTTCAACATATCCTGCCCTACCCACAAAATGGGCTCAGGATGACTCACATCATAAAACCAACGGCAGCAAAACAATAAATTAAGATCAATGATTAATAGCAAAAAAAAAGAGGCTCGTGTCAGGTAAAATAAGTGCGCGCACAATCTAAATGAAACAGTGTACAGGCACACAAAAGCTGATGCTCAGAATAAAACTTGATTGGTTCTTAAAGGTGCCACTGGCCTCAAATTTTTGTTCTTAAAGGCCTCTGATCTTCATGGCTACACTCAATCTCACTTTCCCCCCCAAATGTAAATTGGAACCCAGCAAGTATTTTGAATCCACCAACAATGTTCCCTCTAAGCTGCAGCATCTTGTGAGCAAAAACTCTACTTTGTGAGCTACTGGCACTAAAGTGGTGAGCCACTGCATAAATTAGTGTGCTCTAGGAGGGCCGTATTTACTGAGCTAAGACAAAAATGTGTGAGCTGGAGGCTAAAAATCTGTGAGGTAGCTCACACTAACTCAGCTTAAAGGGAACACTGGTCAGGGACCATCCTTCCTGAGGTAAAACAAAAATGTGTGAGCTGGACGCTAAAAATCTGTGAGGTGGCTCACGCTAACTCAGCTTAGAGGGGACACTAGTCAGGCGCCATCCTTCCTGAGGTACAACAAAAATGTGTGAGTTGGAGGCTAAAAATCTGTGAAGTAGCTCACGCTAACTCAGCTTAGAGGGAACACTGGCCAGGGGCCATCCTTCCTGAGGTAAAACAAAAATGTGTGAGTTGGAGGCTAAAAATCTGTGAGGTAGCTCACACTAACTCAGCTTAGAGGGAACACTGGCCAGGGGCCATCCTTCCTGAGGTACAACAAAAATGTGTGAGTTGGAGGCTAAAAATCTGTGAGGTAGCTCACGCTAACTCAGCTTAGAGGGAACACTGGTTAGCGGCCATCCTTCCTGAGGTAAAACAAAAATGTGTGAGCTGGAGGCTAAAAATCTGTGAGGTAGCTCACACTAACTCAGCTTAGAGGGAACACTGGTCAGGGGCCAGCCTTCCTGAGGTACAACAAAAATGTGTGAGTTGGAGGCTAAAAATCTGTGAGGTAGCTCACGCTAACTCAGCTTAGAGGGGACACTAGTCAGGCGCCATCCTTCCTGAGGTAAAACAAAAATGTGTGAGCTGGAGGCTTAAAATCTGTGAGGTAGCTCACACTAACTCAGCGTAGAGGGAACACTGGTCAGGGGCCATCCTTCCTGAGGTACAACAAAAATGTGTGAGTTGGAGGCTAAAAATCTGTGAGGTAGCTCACGCTAACTCAGCTTAGAGGGAACACTGGTCAGCGGCCATCCTTCCTGAGGTAAAACAAAAATGTGTGAGCTGGAGGCTAAAAATCTGTGAGGTAGCTCACGCTAACTCAGCTTAGAGGGAACACCAAAGAGAGCCTGCAGTTTGACTGTTGGTGCATTAAAAGTGGAGGGGGAAGGAGTGCCACTATTATCTTGACAATTGCTGCTGGATCTTGACAATTATCTTGACAATTGCTGCACTATCCAAGGCTGATTGGTTCCTTATCTTTTCCACCTCATGAGACTTTCAAGGCAAGAGAAGCAGAAGCTCAATTAGCATTTCTAAGGAGCTTGGGTTGCAAAGTCATTAAGTCATTCATAAAGTCATTCACTGTCTTTGAAGCTCAGAGGGAAAAATCCATTCATGCCTTTGAAGCTTCAGATCCTATGTTGATTGCCCAGTGGGGGCTTAGCCCCGGGTGGGGAAATCCCAGGGGGGGGGGGTGGAGCCCCCCCAGCCCCTGTGTACTTTACCCCTTTACCCACTTCAGAGTCATTAGAAAGCGAGGGGAGGGGAGGGAAATGTCTTCTGGGCACTCCATTATTCCCTATGGAGACTGATTCCCACAGGAAATAATGAAAAATTGATCTACGGGTATCTGGGGCTCTGGGGGGGGGCTGTTTTTAAGATAGAAGCGCTGAATTTTCAGCACAGCATCCAGTGCCTCTCCCCAAAATACCCCCCAAGTTTCAAAAAGTTTGGATCAGGGGGTCCAATTCTATGAGCCCCAAAAGAAGGTGCCCCTATCTTTCATTATTTCCTATGGAAGGAAGGCATTTAAAAAGTGTGCGGTCCCTTTAAATGTGATGGCCAGAACTCCCTTTGGAGTTCAATGGTGCTTGTCATACTCTTGCTCCTGGCTCCACCCCCAAGGTCCCCAGATAGTTCTTGAATTGGACTTGCCAACCCCTACCTAGTCCGATTTCAGGCATCGAGAACGAGACCCGTTTTAAACGTAGTGCCATCCAAGGCCAAAGGAGAGGTCCGTAGTGTTGTGCATGAGGGTGTTGTTGCTTTATGTGGGTTGCCAGTTCAGGGCTGGAAAATATATGGAGATTTGGGGGGGGTGGAACCTGGGGAAGGGGAGGATATGATGCCATAGAGCCTACCTTCCAAAGCAGCCATCTTCTCCATGGGGGGGGGGGGTTCTCTTGATCGCCTGGAGATCAATTGTAATAATGGGAGACCTCCAGGAGCCATCTGGAACTTGGGAACCCCAGTGGGTGCCGCTCCTGTGAATATGAACAGGAACCCGAAAGGCAAGAAATATCAGCAGATGGAACTTCCTCTGTTGTTTTATTGCTGTGCCAAATGAGAACCAGGGCATTGTTAATCATGAGAGGGCTGGGTAAGTCCCAGGGTGAACTGGGTTCAAATTCCCATTCCGTCATGAAGTGGGGCAGGTGGTTGTTTCTCAGACTAGCCTACCTCGCAGGGTGGTTCCGAAGATAAAATGGAGGACCTCAACTGTGTAGGCCCCTAAAACTTCTTGAAAGAAAGGGGGGAGATCTAAGATACATAGAAATGTTTTACCTGTTGAATTTCTCAAACTAGCCTACCTCACAGGGTGGTTGCAAAGATAAAATGGAGGACTTCAACTGTGTAGGTCCTTAGATCTCCTCCCCTTCTTTCAAGAAGTTTTAAGGACCTATACAGTTGAGGTCCTCAATTTTATCTTTGCAATCACCCTGTGAGGTAGGCGAGTTTTAGAAATTCAACAGGTAAAACATTTCTATGTATCTTAGATCTCCTCCCCTTCTTTCAAGAAGTTTTAAGATACATAGAAATGCTTTACCTGTTGAATTTCTAAAACTCGCCTACCTCACAGGGTGGTTGCAAAGATAAAATGGAGGACCTCAACTGTATAGGCCCCTAAAGCTTCTTGAAAGAAGAGGGGGGGATCTAACATACATAGAATTGCTTTACCTGTTGAATTTCTCAAACTAGCCTACCTCATAGGGTGGTTGTGAAGGTAAAATGGAGGACCTCAACTGTGTAGGCCCCTAAAGCTTCTTGAAAGAAGGTGGGGGGGGGGGGGGAGATCTAAGATACATAGAATTGCTTTACCAGTTGAATTTCTCAAACTAGCCTACCTCATAGGGTGGTTGTGAAGGTAAAATGAAGGACCTGAACTGTGTAGGTCCCTAAAGCTTCTTGCCTATAGCTGCCAACGTTATTTCAGCAGATGTAGAGATTTTTGAGGGTGGGAGAGGATGGAGTTTATGGAAGAATGTGACAGCACTTCCGTCTGACGAGCTAGGAATTCCTACTAAATTCTGTGGTATAGACCGTAGAGCCATGGATCGTTTCCTAGAGTGCCACCATGGACACCATTTTATGGCCATTTTTTTTCTCCCGCTCCTCAGTTTCTTGAGAGTGGAGGACTGGGGCTAAGGGACGGGTGTAACTTAAAGGAGCAGCAGAGCGGTGAGGACGCTCTTCAAGGGAGAGTTGTCCTCCGTGGTTCTCACCCCTAAGACTCTCCTGTCCCTATCTTTTTTGTTCCGCTGCTCACAGATGTGGCCTCCACCCCAGGGAGGTTATGGCCCTCTCTCCTGACGCAAGATTCTAGGGCTGCCAATCCTCAGTTGGGGGCAGAGCATCCCCTGGTTTGGAGGCCCTCAGGGGGTGGTGTTGGAATGTCTGCTGGGCACTCCATTATACCCTATGGAGACCGGTTCAATCTGTAGGTATCTGGGGCTCTGGGGGGGCAGTGTTCTCTCTAAGCTGAGTTAGTGTGAGCTAGCTCACGGTATTTTAGCCCCCGGCTCGCGCATTTTTGTCCTCGCTTAGGAAAAATGGCCCCCGAACAAACTAATTGATGCAGTCGCTCACAACTTTGCCAGTAAGCTCACAAAGTCGAATTTTTGCTCACAAGACTCCCAGCTTAGAGGGAGTATTGCTGGGGCTGGGTTTTTTTTTGAAGTAGAGGCCCCAAATTTTCAGCACAGTATCTGTTGCCTCTCCTCAGAAAATACGCCAACGTTCAAAAAGATTGAAGCAGGGGGTCCAATTCTATGAGCCCCCAAAGAAGGTGTCTCCATCCTCTATAGTTTCCAACGAAGGGAAGGCATTTAAATGGAGCGCAGTCCCTTTAAATGTGATGGCCAGAACTCCCTTTGGAGTTCAACCATGCTTGTCACAACCTTGCTCCTGGCTCCACCCCCAAGGTCCCCAAATTTCCCGAGTTGGCCCAAGTAACCCTACGAGACGTAATATGACTTTCCTGCCCCTTGCTTGTAGCTCAGTGGGTCTCTGGTCTGGAAAAGGTTAATAGCACTGGGCTAAAGAAGGCGTGGCCAAACTTGCTTAATGTAAGAGCCACATAGAATAAACATCAGATGTTTGAGAGCCAGGAAGGAAGGCAAATAAATGGCGGGAGAAGGAAGGGAGAGGTGGAAAGGAAGCAACTTTAACTCTAAATGCATTGTCCAAGCTGCCGACTGGCTTGGTGAAATGATTTAAAGAGAGAAATGCCTTCTCCAAGCCTGCCAACGGGGCAATAGGAGCTCCCAATCTGCAGTTTGGCCACCCCTGAGCTAAAGGAGCCAACATTTTGATTCAGTCTCCTGTTAAGAGAGAAGGGCTCATAGCCAAGGTGTGAGTGCTGTTGAGTGCATTAGAAAGAGAAGTAGAGTTGGTTTTATACCCCACACTTTACTGCCCGAAGGAGTCTCAGGGCAGCTTACCAGTTGCCTTCCCTTCCTCTCCCCACAACAGACACCCTGTGAAGTAGGCGGGGCTGAGAGAGCTCTCGAGAGAACAGCTCTGAGAGTACTGCGACTGACCCGAGGGCACCAGCTGGCTGCACGTTGAGGAGGAATCAAACCTGGTTCTCTCGATTAGAGTCCGCAGCTGTTGACCGCCACACCGCAGCTGGCTTCTAGCAAACTAAACAGTTCCCTCCAGAGATTTGGTGGACCCCTCCCTGGTTTTATTCATTTATTCGAGCTGTTTAGGCCCTGCGTGCTGCGTTTAAACAACTCCCAGGGCAGGTTTCAGCAATAAAAGAATAAAACTGGACTGTTATATTTAGCGCAGTAATAGCAGCAGGAGGTGACAACTACAAGTTCCGGCTTTTGTTGGTGGGGCGGGTCAGGGCGATCAGCCCCATGGAATCCGAGAGGGGAGAGGCCGGGTTGCGTGGGAAGCGGGCCTTAAATCTGGATTTGGCGGAGGAGGTTACACGCTGTGCACATGAGGTTCCCAACCTCCAGGTTGAGCTGGGAGATCTCTTGGAGTTGCAACTGATGTCTAAACTCCAGAGATCTGTTCCTCTGGAGGAAATCTCGGCTTTGGTGGGTGGACTCTACGGCATTGTGCCCCATTATGTCTCTCCTCTCCCCAGTTCTATTCCAGCACTCTAAACATGCCACCACGACAACCCCACTTATACCAAGCCCATCGAGTAGGGCTGCCAACTGTGGGTTGGGAAGTTTCTGGAGATTTAGGAAGTGGTGGCAGCTATAAGCGTAGACAGCTTCAAGAGGGGATTGGATAAGCGTATGGAGCAGAGGTCCATCCGTGGCTCTTAGCCACAGGGTATTGTTGGAACTCTCTGTCTGCGGCAGTGATGCTCTGTATTCTGGGTGCTTTGAGGGGGGGCAACAGTGGGAGGGCTTCTGGAGTTCTGGCTCTGCTAGTGGACCTCCTGATGGCCCCTGGTTTTTCCCTGTGTGACACACAGTGTTGGCCTGGACAGGCCATTGGCCTGATCCAAAATGGCTTCTCTTCTGTTCTTATGTCTGGGGCAAGTGATGCTCTGTATTCTTGGTGCTTGGGTGGGGGGGCAACAGTGGGAGGACTTCTGAAGTTCTGGCCCTGCTGGTGGACCTCCTCATGGTCCCTGGGTTTTGGCCCCTGTGTGACAGAGTGTTGGTCTGGACAGGCCATTGGCCTGATCCAAGATTGCTTCTCTTATGTTCTTATATCCAAGGCACTGATGCTCTGTATTCTTGGTGCATGGGAGGAACAACAGTGGGATGGATCCTAGTCTCCTGGCCACACTGGTGGACCTCCTGATGGCCCCTGGGTTTCGGCCAATGTGTGACTCAGAGTGTTGGCCTGGTTGGGCCATTGGCCTGATCCAAGATGGCTTCTCTTCTGTTCTTATATCTGAGGCACTGATGCTCTGTATTCTTAGTATTGGGGGGGGGGGGGCAACAGTGGGAGGGATTCCAGTCTCCTGGCCCCACTAGCAGACCTCCTGAAGGCCCCAAGACACAGAGTGTTGGACTGGACGGGCTACTGGCCTGATCCAAGATGGCTTCTCTTCTGTGCTTATGTCTGGGGCAAGTGATGCTCTGTATTCTTGGTGCTTGGGGGAGACAACAGTGGGAGGGCTTCTGGAGTTCTGGCCCTGCTGGTGGACCTCCTGATGGCCCCTGGGTTTTGGCCCCTGTGTGACACAGTGTTGGCCTGGACTGGCCATTGGCCTGATCCAAGATGGCTTCTCTTATGTTCTTATATCCGAGGCACTGATGCTCTGTATTCTTGGTATTGGGGGGGGCAGCAGTGGGAAGGGTTCCAGTCTCCTGCCCCCACTGGTGGACCTCCTGAAGGCCCCTGAGACACAGAGTGTGGACTGGACAGGCCACTGGCCTGATCCAAGATGGCTTCTCTTATGTTCTTTGAGATGTGGCCTGGGGAGGGTGGGGTTTGGGGAGGGAGGGAGCTCAGCAGGTCACAATGCCTTATAGCCCGCCCTTCACAGCAGCCATTTTCTTGAGGGGAACGGTTCTGTGTTGACCGGACGTCAGTTGTAATCCCAAAAGATCTCCAGCCCCCACCTGGAGGTTAGCAACCCTAAGAGGCACATTGAATAAACCGGGACTTATTTCCGGGTACCCACATATGTTTTGTTTCCTCTGACATTGTCACAAGCCAGCGTTTGTCACAAGAACACGGTTTTTGTCCCCTCACAGAAATTCTCCCTCTGGCTGTCAGGAAAGGTCAGGCCTGCTGTTGCCGGGTTGCATGGCGATGGGAGAAGGCCTTCCCTGCCGCAGGCCTGTTTTCTGTGCCTGAAGAGAATGCGAGTCTGGCAAGGCGTACAAGAGGCCCGCACATAACACAAAGAGGCACACAAAGAAAGCGGGCCTTGTCTGCAGGCCTTTCGAGACAGAAAGAAGGCAGGCTGCCTCTCCGGACGCAGCAAGCAGACAGCTTTACGTTGCCAAATAAGTGCCCTTTGGGGGTGTTAAAAGCTGGGTTTCAAGGCAATGTTCCCTTTTACGGTTCGCATCCCAAACAGAATGTAACTGCTGTGATCTTCAAATGAGCAGTGCGAGAATCCGTGGGGCTCCAGATTACCGTTGTGGTGGAGCGAGGAGGAGGAGGAGAAGAAGAAGAAGAAGAAATTGGATTTATATCCCGCCCTACATTCTGAAAGAACCCTGTGGCGCAGAGTGTCCTAAGCTCTGCTCACGACCTGAGTTCGATCCCCGGCGGAAGCTGGGTTTTCAAGTAGCCGGCTCTAGGTTGACTCAACCCGGCTCTAGGTTGACTTCCGTGGTCGGTAAAATGAGTACCCAGCTTGTTGGGGGGAAAGTGTAGATGACTGGGGAAGGCAATAGCAAACCACCCTATAAAAAGTCTGCCGTGAAAATGTGAAAGCAACGTCAGCCCCGAGTCAGAAATGACTGGTGCTTGCACAGGGGACCTTTCCTTTCCTTTTCCTATACTCTGAATCTGAGTCTCAGAGCGGTTCGCAATCTCCTTTTCCTCCCTCCCCCCCCCAACAGACACCCTGTGAGGTGGGTGGGGCTGAGAGACCTCTCCCAGAAGCTGGCCTTTCAAGGACAGCTCTGCGAGAACTTGTGACTCTCAAGGTCACATCAGCTGGTGCATGTGGAGGAGTGGGGAATCGAATCCAGTTCTCCCAGATAAAAGTCCACCCACTTAACCACTGCACCAAACTGACTTAGAGTGCTGGAATAGAACTGGGGTGACCCAGGTGCGAATTCCTGCTTGCTGCAGAGCTTTCTGTGTTCGTGAGCGGCGCACAGCTTAGAGGGACCACAGTTGCCAGGTTCAGGTTGGGAAAGTCCTGGAGATTTGGAGATGGAGTGCAGGGAGGACGGGTATAATGCCACACAGTCTACCCTCCAAAGCTTCCATTTTCTCCAGGGGAACGGATCTCTGCCGTCTGGAAATGAGCTGTAACTCTGGGGGATCCTCAGCTCCCACCTGGAGGCTGGCGTTAAAAAGCAGGTCGTGGAACTTCTGCACAACTGCACAAACACTGACAGAGAACATGCACAGGACTGAAAGTGGCTCAGTTTTTCTTCGTCCTCTACCTTACATAGGAACATGCCAACATATGAAGCTGCCTTCTATTGAATCAGACCCTGGGTCCATCTACTCATCTACTCAGACTGGCAGCTGCTCTCCAGGGTCTCCAGCTGAGGTTTTTCACGCCTCTTTGCCCTAGACCCTTTTTGATTGGAGATACCGGGGATTGAACCCAGGGACCTTCTGCTTACCAAACAAATGCTCTACCACTTAGCCACCATCCCTCCCTCCCTCCCTCCCTCCCTCCCTTCCATCCAACATATGAAACTGCCTTCTACTGAGTCCATCAAAGTTGGTATTGTCTTCTCAGACTGGCAGCGGCTCTCCAGGGTCTCAAGCAGAGGTTTCTCACACCTATTTGCCTGGACCCTTTTTGGTTGGAGATGCCGAGGATTGAACCTGGGACCTTCTGCTTCCCAAGCGGATGCTCTACCACTGAGCCACAGCCCCACCCTTTATGGTTCCTAGTTCTTGAGAAACTAGTTTCCTAGTGTTGCCTTTTTGGGGCAGACCCTAGGGAAAGCAGAGCTTGGGAAGGGGCCTCAGCGGAGTAACAGTGCCGTAACTCCCCCCCCCCTCCGAAGCAGGGGTGGCCAAACCGTGGCTCTTTCACACATGTTGTGTGGCTCTTCAAGCCCCCAACACCCCATCAGCTAACTTGGAGGAGGCATTTCTCTCTTTAAATCACTTTTCCAATCCAAGCTTGGAGAATGCATTTAAAGTTAAAGTTACTTTCTTTCCACTTCTCTCCCTGCTCCCATCTTCCTTCCTTCCTTCCCTCCCTCCTTCCTTCCCTCCCTCCCACACCTGAGGTTCATGTCTTGCGGCTCTCAGACATCTGACATTTATTCTATGTGGCTCTTATGTTAAGCATGTTTGGCTCCAAAATATCCATTTTCTCTAGAGAAGCCAATTTGCGTCTGGAGAGCCATTCTGGGAGAACTCCAGGTTTTACCTGGAGGTTGGCAACCATCAGCAGCAGCCTATTCAATTCCTCTGCTGATTCACCAGTGGATGTTAGCCCACAGTGTCTTGCAGGCTGCAACGGCCAGCTGCAAACGCATGTCTCCCTCACGCCCACGCGAATCCTCACTCTGGATAGCCCCAGTATTGTCTGTCCTGAATTCAGAGAAAGAATGCAGGCCAGTTTGGTGTAGGGGTTAAGCACTGCAGACTCTTCTCTGGGAGAACCGGGTTTGACTCCCCCACTCCTCCACTTGCAGCTGCTGATTGTTACCTTGGGTCAGCCACAAGTTATCTCAAGGCTGCTCGTCTTAAGAAGTCTGCTTACATTCTGAATAAAACTTAGTTGGTCTTAAAGGTGCAATTTGTCTACTGCTTTGTGCTCGTCTTAAGACCAGTTTCTCTCAGAGTTCTCTCAGCCCCACCAACCTCACAGGGTGTCTGTTGTGGGGAGGGGAAGGGGAAGGAGATTGTAAGCTGCTCTGAGACTCCTTTGGTTAGCAAAGGGCAGGGTATTAATCCAGTCCCCTCCTCCGTTTGGCGAGCCAGTTTGGTGTAGTGGTTAAGTGTGCGGACTCTTATCTGGGAGAACCGGGTTTGATTCCCCACTCCTCCATTTGCACCTGTTGGAATAGCCTTGGGTCAGCCATAGTTATCACAGAGCTTGTCTTTGAAAGGGCAGCTTCTGGGAGAGCTCTCAGCCCCACCCACCTCACAGGGTGTTTGTTGTGGGGGAGGAAGATAAAGGAGATTGTGAGCCGCTCTGAGACTCTTGAGTGGAGGGCGGAATATAAATCCAATGTCGTCGTCTTCTTCTTCTGAACATAAGAGAAGCCATGTTGGATCAGGCCAATGGCCCATCCAGTCCAACACTCTGTGTCACATAAGAACATAAGAGAAGCCATGTTGGATCAGGCCAATGGCCCCTCCAGTCCAACATTCTGTGTCAGACAGTGGCCAAAAAACCCCAGGCGCCATCAGGAGATTCATCAGTGGGGCCAGGCCACTAGAAGCCCTCCCACTGTGCCCCTCCCAGCTCCAAGAAAAAACAGCATCACTTGCCCCTGACAGAGAGTTCCAACAATACACTGTGGCTAATAGCCACTGATGGACCTCTGCTCCAGATGTTTATCCAATCCCCTCTTGAAATTGTCTATACTTGCAGCCGCCGCCACCTCTTGTGGCAGTGAATCCCATGTGCTAATCACCCTTTGGGTGAAGAAGGACTTCCTTTTATCCATTCTAACCCGACTGCTCAGCTGTTTCTTTGAGCGTCCACGAGTTCTCATATTGTGAGAAAGGGAGAAAAGTACTCCTTTCTCTACCTTCTCCATCCCATGCCTAATCTTGTCAACCTCTATCATGTCACTGCTCAGTCGACGTTTCTCCAAGCTAAAGAGCCCCAAGTGTTTTAACCTTTCTTCATAGGGAAAGTGTTCCAACCCTTGAATCATTCTAGTTGCCCTTTTCTGCACTTTTTTCCAATGCTTTTTTCTCCAGAGGAACCAATCTATCGTCTGGAGAACCATTCTGGGAGAACTCCAGGCCTCGCCAGGAGATAGCCCAGTATCGTCTGCTCGGCTTCGTATAAATTCAGGCAAGGGTTTCTTCATCCCTCCGACCTCAGGTCGTTTTTTAACACGGTTGGAACCTGGCACACGCTCTGCTCCTGAGCTGACACCCCTCTGGTAATTGTGCGTGAGAATCTCTGTGCACCTGGAACAGATTACAGCCATCGCTTCAGGGAAGCAGCTGCGATTGAGATCCGGCACCGCACACCCAAGAGCGGAGAAGAAGCCGCAACTCCTGCGTGACCCAGCTATGAACTGTGTGAACTGGCAACAGCCGCAGAGGAGGCCGAGCCGCATTCCCAATAAGGAGAGAGTGGGGTTTTCTTTCGCTGAAGCGCTTTCTGCTTTCTCTGCTTCGAATAAATGACGCATGAAGATATGCTTTTGTTTATTCCCCTTGAAAATATTGTGAATACATAAAAGGGTTCTTTGAAAAGAGCAGGAGTGGGAATTATTAGGAAGGGAATGGAAAACAAATCAGCCAGTATCATAATGCCCCTGTATAAATCGATGGTGCAGTCTCATTTGGAATACTGTGTACAATTCTGGTCACCGCACCTCAAAAAGGATATTATAGCATTGGAAAAAGTGCAGAAAAGGGCAACGAGAATGATTAAAGGATTGGAACACTTTCCCTATGAAGAAAGGTTAAAAAGCTTGGGGCTCTTTAGCTTGGAGAAACGTCGACTGCAGGGTGACATGAGAGAGGTTTACAAGATTATGCCTGGGATGGAGAAAGTAGAGAAAGAAGTCCTTTTCTCCCTTTCTCATAATACAAGAACTCGTGGGCATTCAATGGAATTGCTGAGCAGTCGGGTTAAAACGGATAAAAGGAAGTCCTTCTTCACCCAAAGGGTGATTGACATGTGGAATTCACTGCAACAGGAGGTGGTGGCCTGATCCAACATGGCTTCTCTTATGTTCTTATTGGAATTTTGCCTTGCCCTTCACTACCCAAAGAAGTCTCAGAGCCGCTTACAATCTCCTTTCCTTTCGCACAACAGACACCCTGTGAGCGATGTTTGCTCTCAGTTGCAGAGTCTTGTGAGCAAAAATTCTACTTTGTGAGCTCCTGGCACTGAAATTGTGAGCTACTCCATAAATTATTGTGCTCTGGGGGGATTTTTTTTCCCCTGAGCTTAGGCAAAAATATGTGAGCTGGAGGTTAAAAATGTGTGAACTGGCTCATGTTAACTCAGCTGAGAGGGAACGTTGCCGGTGAGGTAGGTGGGGCTGAGAGAGCTCGCAGAGGACTGCTCCTGAGAGAACAGCTCTGAGAGAGTTATGACTGACCTGAGGCCACAAAGGGTGATTAACATGTGGAACAGGAGGTGGTGGCAGCTACAAGCATAGCCAGCTTCAAGAGGGGGTTAGATAAAAATATGGAGCAGAGGTCCATCAGTGGCCATTAGCCACAGTGTGTATATATATATGTGTGTGTGTGTGTGTGTGTATATATATTTGGCCACTGTGTGACACAGTGTTGGACTGGATAGGCCTGATCCAACATGGCTTCTCTTATGTTCTTATGTCCATAAAGACTAACAAAATTTGTGCATGAGGTGAACTTTTGTGAGTCACTGTCCGCTTCTTCAGATACTGCTCACTTATTCTCAGGCCTCATTTTGGGCAGGAGCTCACAGGAGCAGAGCTCCGAAACCTCCAAGTTTTATTGCGCTCTTTCTTTCTTAACACTTGCTTCTGAGCTCCATTGTTCAGACTCCCTGAGAGAATTTTGCTGAACTCTAAGATTTGCTGAACTCTAAGATTAGAGTTCCGTGGCACAGAATGGTAAAGCTGCAGTACTGCAGTCGGAGCCCTCTGCTCAC
Organism: Heteronotia binoei; assembly: GCF_032191835.1. Classification (NCBI taxonomy): domain Eukaryota; kingdom Metazoa; phylum Chordata; class Lepidosauria; order Squamata; family Gekkonidae; genus Heteronotia; species Heteronotia binoei. The sequence continues at coordinate 27,070 of NW_026800030.1, forward strand.
GACCTGAGTTCGATCCCCGGCGGAAGCTGGTTCAGGTAGCTGACTCCAGGTTGACTCAGCCTTCCATCCTTCCGAGGTTGGTAAAATGAGGACCCAGCTTGTTGGGGGGGAAACGTAGACGACTGGGGAAGGCACTGGCAAATCACCCCGTCAAAAGCCTGCTGTGAAAACGTGAAAGCAACGTCACCTCAGAGTCGGAAAAGACTGGTGCTTGCGCAGGGGACTACCTTTACCTTTTTAAGATTTGACAAACTTTCTAGTATTTCCCCCCACAAAAAGTGGGGAAATAACCCAAATGTAGAAAGCAGACAGACGGAAATCTTCTTCATGCCACTGTGGGGCCACATAGAAGAAAGTCTTTTGAAAAGTCTGATGGGACCAATGTTCCCTCTAAGCTGCAGTGTCTTGTGAGCAAAAATTCTACTTTGTGAGCTACTGGCATTAAATATTGTGAGCTACTGCGGGATATAAATCCAATATCTTCATCTACCTCACAGGGTGTCTGTTGTGGGGGGGAGGGGAATGGAGATTGTGAGCCGCTCTGAGACTCTTCGGAGTGGAGGGAGGGATATAAATCCAATATCTTCATCTACCTCACAGGGTGTCTCTTGTGGGGGGGAAGGGAATGGAAATTGTGAGCTGCTCTGAGACTCTTCGGAGTGGAGGGCGGGATATAAATCCAATATCTTCATCTACCTCACAGGGTGTCTGTTGTGGGGGAGGAAGGTAAAGGAGATTGTGAGCCGCTCTGAGACTCTTCGGAGTGGAGGGTGGGATATAAATCCAATATCTTCATCTACCTCACAGGGTGCCTGTTGTGGAGGAGGAAGGGAAAGGAGATTGTGACCCACTCTGAGACTCTTCGGAGTGGAAGGCAGGATATAAATGCAATATCTTCATCTACCTCACAGGGTGTCTGTTGTGGAGGAGGAAGGGAAAAGAGATTGTGAGCCGCTCTGAGACTCTTCGGAGTGGAGGGTGGGATATAAATCCAATATCTTCTTCTTCTATTTCTAAGGCACCTTTGAGACCTAACCACTGCATAGAAATCGAATGCTAGAGATAGGCCTTACCTCCACTCTTAACTTTTAGAAGATCTCCTAAACATTGCCAGAAAGACAACACACAAGATCATGCACTGCAAAACAAACAAAAAAACAGCCATGGCTTTCATTTAGATCCATCCTTGGCATTCAAAAGCATGGCAAACCGCAGTCTTTGCGCTGAAACAGTATTGTTTGCCTTCCTGTCATTTCGTGCATTCTTTAGGGTTTATTTGCTTCTCACTTTTGCATTCAAAACCTGGATTATCAGAAGGGTGGGAATGCTTGACTGGCTTGCCTGGGAAATGACATTCACTCAATGGGTTAGCAACATAACAACCCCTTTGCATTAGAGCCAGCCCAGACCGTGGCGTTGTGAGGAAATGGAATGAAGTCTGGGCTGAACAAACAATTCTGGGCCTACAGAAGCCGCTTTGTGACTTTGGGGTTGGTCCTAATCAAATGTTCCCTCGACGCTGTGAGCAAAAACTCTACTTTGTGAGCTTTAGTTTGTTCTGAGGCCATTTTTCCTGGGCTAAGGCAAACGTGTGCGAGCCCGAGGCTAAAAAACTGTGAGCCAGTTTACACTGCCTCAGCTTGGAGGAAAAACTGGTCCTAATCTAAAAATCTAAAGGAAAAGCCCTGGTTAGCCCAATCTCATCTAATCTCAGAAGTTAAGAATTGGTCCTGGTTGGTACTTGGATGGGAGACCACCAGGGAGAGGTCCAGGGTTGCTACGCCGAGGCAGGCAATGGCAAGCCACCTCTGTTCATCTCTTGTCTTGAAAACCCTTCAGATCTCAGATGCTAAGTAGGGTTGGCCCTGGTTGGTACTTGGATGGGAGACCACCAGGGAGAGGTCCAGGGTGGCTACGCCGAGGCAGGCAATGGCAAACCACCTCTGATCATATCTTACCTTGAAAACCCTTCAGATCTCAGAAGTTAAGTAGGGTCGGCCCTGGTTGGTACTTGGATGGGAGACCACCAGGGAGAGGTCCAGGGTTGCTACGCAGAGGCAGGCAATGGCAAACCACCTCTGTTCATCTCTTGCCTTGAAAACCCTGCAGATCTCAGATGTTATGTAGGGTTGGCCCTGGTTGGTACTTGGATGGGAGACCACCAGGGAGAGGTCCAGGGTTGCTACGCAGAGGCAGGCAATGGCAAACCATCTCTGTTCATCTCTTGCCTTGAAAACCCTGCAGATCTCAGATGTTATGTAGGGTTGGCCCTGGTTGGTACTTGGATGGGAGACCACCAGGGAGAGGTCCAGGGTTGCTACGCAGAGGCAGGCAATGGCAAACCACCTCTGTTCATCTCTTGCCTTGAAAACCCTGCAGATCTCAGATGTTATGTAGGGTTGGCCCTGGTTGGTACTTGGATGGGAGACCACCAGGGAGAGGTCCAGGGTTGCTACGCAGAGGCAGGCAATGGCAAACCATCTCTGTTCATCTCTTGCCTTGAAAACCCTGCAGATCTCAGATGTTATGTAGGGTTGGCCCTGGTTGGTACTTGGATGGGAGACCACCAGGGAGAGGTCCAGGGTTGCTACGCAGAGGCAGGCAATGGCAAACCACCTCTGTTCATCTCTTGTCTTGAAAACCCTTCAGATCTCAGATGCTAAGTAGGGTTGGCCCTGGTTGGTACTTGGATGGGAGACCACCAGGGAGAGGTCCAGGGTTGCTACGCAGAGGCAGGCAATGGCAAGCCACCTCTGTTCATCTCTTGTCTTGAAAACCCTTCAGATCTCAGATGCTAAGTAGGGTTGGCCCTGGTTGGTACTTGGATGGGAGACCACCAGGGAGAGGTCCAGGGTTGCTACGCCGAGGCAGGCAATGGCAAGCCACCTCTGTTCATCTCTTGTCTTGAAAACCCTTCAGATCTCAGATGCTAAGTAGGGTTGGCCCTGGTTGGTACTTGGATGGGAGACCACCAGGGAGAGGTCCAGGGTTGCTATGCAGAGGCAGGCAATGGCAAACCACCTCTGTTCATCTCTTGCCTTGAAAACCCTTCAGATCTCAGATGCTAAGTAGGGTTGGCCCTGGTTGGTACTTGGATGGGAGACCACCAGGGAGAGGTCCAGGGTGGCTACGCCGAGGCAGGCAATGGCAAACCACCTCTGTTCATCTCTTGCCTTGAAAAGCCTACAGATCTCAGATGCTAAGTAGGGTTGGCCCTGGTTGGTACTTGGATGGGAGACCACCAGGGAGAGGTCCAGGGTGGCTACGCCGAGGCAGGCAATGGCAAACCACCTCTGTTCATCTCTTGCCTTGAAAAGCCTACAGATCTCAGATGCTAAGTAGGGTTGGCCCTGGTTGGTACTTGGATGGGAGACCACCAGGGAGAGGTCCAGGGTGGCTACGCCGAGGCAGGCAATGGCAAACCACCTCTGTTCATCTCTTGCCTTGAAAACCCTGCAGATCTCAGATGTTATGTAGGGTTGGCCCTGGTTGGTACTTGGATGGGAGACCACCAGGGAGAGGTCCAGGGTGGCTACGCCGAGGCAGGCAATGGCAAACCACCTCTGTTCATCTCTTGTCTTGAAAAGCCTACAGATCCTAGAAGCTAAGTAGGGTTGGCCCTGGTTGGTACTTGGATGGGAGACCACCAGGGAGAGGTCCAGGGTGGCTACGCCGAGGCAGGCAATGGCAAACCACCTCTGTTCATCTCTTGTCTTGAAAACCCTGCAGATCTCAGAAGTTAAGTAGGGTCGGCCCTGGTTGGTACTTGGATGGGAGACCACCAGGGAGAGGTCCAGGGTTGCTACGCTGAGGCAGGCAATGGCAAACCACCTCTGTTCATCTCTTGCTTGGAAAAGCCTACAGATCTCAGATGCTAAGTAGGGTTGGCCCTGGTTGGTACTTGGATGGGAGACCACCAGGGAGAGGTCCAGGGTTGCTATGCAGAGGCAGGCAATGGCAAACCACCTCTGTTCATCTCTTGTCTTGAAAACCCTGCAGATCTCAGATGCTAAGTAGGGTTGGCCCTGGTTGGTACTTGGATGGGAGACCACCAGGGAGAGGTCCAGGGTGGCTACGCCGAGGCAGGCAATGGCAAACCACCTCTGTTCATCTCTTGTCTTGAAAACCCTGCAGATCTCAGATGCTAAGTAGGGTTGGCCCTGGTTGGTACTTGGATGGGAGACCACCAGGGAGAGGTCCAGGGTGGCTACGCCGAGGCAGGCAATGGCAAACCACCTCTGATCATCTCTTACCTTGAAAACCCTGCAGATCTCAGATGCTAAGTAGGATTGGCCCTGGTTGGTACTTGGATGGGAGACCACCAGGGAGAGGTCCAGGGTGGCTACGCCGATGCAGGCAATGGCAAACCACCTCTGATCATCTCTTACCTTGAAAACCCTGCAGATCTCAGAAGCTAAGTAGGGTTGGCCCTGGTTGGTACTTGGATGGGAGACCACCAGGGAGAGGTCCAGGGTGGCTACGCCGAGGCAGGCAATGGCAAACCACCTCTGTTCATCTCTTGTCTTGAAAACCCTGCAGATCTCAGATGCTAAGTAGGGTTGGCCCTGGTTGGTACTTGGATGGGAGACCACCAGGGAGAGGTCCAGGGTTGCTACGCAGAGGCAGGCAATGGCAAACCACCTCTGTTCATCTCTTGTCTTGAAAAGCCTACAGATCTTAGAAGCTAAGTAGGGTTGGCCCTGGTTGGTACTTGGATGGGAGACCACCAGGGAGAGGTCCAGGGTTGCTACGCAGAGGCAGGCAATGGCAAACCACCTCTGTTCATCTCTTGTCTTGAAAAGCCTACAGATCTTAGAAGCTAAGTAGGGTTGGCCCTGGTTGGTACTTGGATGGGAGACCACCAGGGAGAGGTCCAGGGTGGCTACGCCGAGGCAGGCAATGGCAAACCACCTCTGATCATCTCTTACCTTGAAAACCCTGCAGATCTCAGAAGCTAAGTAGGGTTGGCCCTGGTTGGTACTTGGATGGGAGACCACCAGGGAGAGGTCCAGGGTGGCTACGCCGAGGCAGGCAATGGCAAACCACCTCTGATCATCTCTTACCTTGAAAACCCTGCAGATCTCAGAAGCTAAGTAGGGTTGGCCCTGGTTGGTACTTGGATGGAAGACCACCAGGGAGAGGTCCAGGGTGGCTACGCCGAGGCAGGCAATGGCAAACCACCTCTGTTCATCTCTTGTCTTGAAAAGCCTACAGATCTTAGAAGCTAAGTAGGGTTGGCCCTGGTTGGTACTTGGATGGGAGACCACCAGGGAGAGGTCCAGGGTGGCTACGCTGAGACAGGCAATGGCAAACCACCTCTGATCATCTCTTACCTTGAAAACCCTGCAGATCTCAGAAGCTAAGTAGGGTTGGCCCTGGTTGGTACTTGGATGGGAGACCACCAGGGAGAGGTCCAGGGTGGCTACGCCGAGGCAGGCAATGGCAAACCACCTCTGTTCATCTCTTGTCTTGAAAACCCTGCAGATCTCAGATGCTAAGTAGGGTTGGCCCTGGTTGGTACTTGGATGGGAGACCACCAGGGAGAGGTCCAGGGTTGCTACGCAGAGGCAGGCAATGGCAAACCACCTCTGTTCATCTCTTGTCTTGAAAACCCTGCAGATCTCAGATGTTATGTAGGGTTGGCCCTGGTTGGTACTTGGATGGGAGACCACCAGGGAGAGGTCCAGGGTTGCTACGCAGAGGCAGGCAATGGCAAACCATCTCTGTTCATCTCTTGCCTTGAAAACCCTGCAGATCTCAGATGTTATGTAGGGTTGGCCCTGGTTGGTACTTGGATGGGAGACCACCAGGGAGAGGTCCAGGGTTGCTACGCAGAGGCAGGCAATGGCAAACCACCTCTGTTCATCTCTTGCCTTGAAAACCCTGCAGATCTCAGATGTTATGTAGGGTTGGCCCTGGTTGGTACTTGGATGGGAGACCACCAGGGAGAGGTCCAGGGTTGCTACGCAGAGGCAGGCAATGGCAAACCATCTCTGTTCATCTCTTGCCTTGAAAACCCTGCAGATCTCAGATGTTATGTAGGGTTGGCCCTGGTTGGTACTTGGATGGGAGACCACCAGGGAGAGGTCCAGGGTTGCTACGCAGAGGCAGGCAATGGCAAACCACCTCTGTTCATCTCTTGTCTTGAAAACCCTTCAGATCTCAGATGCTAAGTAGGGTTGGCCCTGGTTGGTACTTGGATGGGAGACCACCAGGGAGAGGTCCAGGGTTGCTACGCAGAGGCAGGCAATGGCAAGCCACCTCTGTTCATCTCTTGTCTTGAAAACCCTTCAGATCTCAGATGCTAAGTAGGGTTGGCCCTGGTTGGTACTTGGATGGGAGACCACCAGGGAGAGGTCCAGGGTTGCTACGCCGAGGCAGGCAATGGCAAGCCACCTCTGTTCATCTCTTGTCTTGAAAACCCTTCAGATCTCAGATGCTAAGTAGGGTTGGCCCTGGTTGGTACTTGGATGGGAGACCACCAGGGAGAGGTCCAGGGTTGCTATGCAGAGGCAGGCAATGGCAAACCACCTCTGTTCATCTCTTGCCTTGAAAACCCTTCAGATCTCAGATGCTAAGTAGGGTTGGCCCTGGTTGGTACTTGGATGGGAGACCACCAGGGAGAGGTCCAGGGTGGCTACGCCGAGGCAGGCAATGGCAAACCACCTGTGTTCATCTCTTGCCTTGAAAAGCCTACAGATCTCAGATGCTAAGTAGGGTTGGCCCTGGTTGGTACTTGGATGGGAGACCACCAGGGAGAGGTCCAGGGTGGCTACGCCGAGGCAGGCAATGGCAAACCACCTCTGTTCATCTCTTGCCTTGAAAAGCCTACAGATCTCAGATGCTAAGTAGGGTTGGCCCTGGTTGGTACTTGGATGGGAGACCACCAGGGAGAGGTCCAGGGTGGCTACGCCGAGGCAGGCAATGGCAAACCACCTCTGTTCATCTCTTGCCTTGAAAACCCTGCAGATCTCAGATGTTATGTAGGGTTGGCCCTGGTTGGTACTTGGATGGGAGACCACCAGGGAGAGGTCCAGGGTGGCTACGCCGAGGCAGGCAATGGCAAACCACCTCTGTTCATCTCTTGTCTTGAAAAGCCTACAGATCCTAGAAGCTAAGTAGGGTTGGCCCTGGTTGGTACTTGGATGGGAGACCACCAGGGAGAGGTCCAGGGTGGCTACGCCGAGGCAGGCAATGGCAAACCACCTCTGTTCATCTCTTGTCTTGAAAACCCTGCAGATCTCAGAAGTTAAGTAGGGTCGGCCCTGGTTGGTACTTGGATGGGAGACCACCAGGGAGAGGTCCAGGGTTGCTACGCTGAGGCAGGCAATGGCAAACCACCTCTGTTCATCTCTTGCTTGGAAAAGCCTACAGATCTCAGATGCTAAGTAGGGTTGGCCCTGGTTGGTACTTGGATGGGAGACCACCAGGGAGAGGTCCAGGGTTGCTATGCAGAGGCAGGCAATGGCAAACCACCTCTGTTCATCTCTTGTCTTGAAAACCCTGCAGATCTCAGATGCTAAGTAGGGTTGGCCCTGGTTGGTACTTGGATGGGAGACCACCAGGGAGAGGTCCAGGGTGGCTACGCCGAGGCAGGCAATGGCAAACCACCTCTGTTCATCTCTTGTCTTGAAAACCCTGCAGATCTCAGATGCTAAGTAGGGTTGGCCCTGGTTGGTACTTGGATGGGAGACCACCAGGGAGAGGTCCAGGGTGGCTACGCCGAGGCAGGCAATGGCAAACCACCTCTGATCATCTCTTACCTTGAAAACCCTGCAGATCTCAGATGCTAAGTAGGATTGGCCCTGGTTGGTACTTGGATGGGAGACCACCAGGGAGAGGTCCAGGGTGGCTACGCCGATGCAGGCAATGGCAAACCACCTCTGATCATCTCTTACCTTGAAAACCCTGCAGATCTCAGAAGCTAAGTAGGGTTGGCCCTGGTTGGTACTTGGATGGGAGACCACCAGGGAGAGGTCCAGGGTGGCTACGCCGAGGCAGGCAATGGCAAACCACCTCTGTTCATCTCTTGTCTTGAAAACCCTGCAGATCTCAGATGCTAAGTAGGGTTGGCCCTGGTTGGTACTTGGATGGGAGACCACCAGGGAGAGGTCCAGGGTTGCTACGCAGAGGCAGGCAATGGCAAACCACCTCTGTTCATCTCTTGTCTTGAAAAGCCTACAGATCTTAGAAGCTAAGTAGGGTTGGCCCTGGTTGGTACTTGGATGGGAGACCACCAGGGAGAGGTCCAGGGTTGCTACGCAGAGGCAGGCAATGGCAAACCACCTCTGTTCATCTCTTGTCTTGAAAGGCCTACAGATCTTAGAAGCTAAGTAGGGTTGGCCCTGGTTGGTACTTGGATGGGAGACCACCAGGGAGAGGTCCAGGGTGGCTACGCCGAGGCAGGCAATGGCAAACCACCTCTGATCATCTCTTACCTTGAAAACCCTGCAGATCTCAGAAGCTAAGTAGGGTTGGCCCTGGTTGGTACTTGGATGGGAGACCACCAGGGAGAGGTCCAGGGTGGCTACGCCGAGGCAGGCAATGGCAAACCACCTCTGATCATCTCTTACCTTGAAAACCCTGCAGATCTCAGAAGCTAAGTAGGGTTGGCCCTGGTTGGTACTTGGATGGAAGACCACCAGGGAGAGGTCCAGGGTGGCTACGCCGAGGCAGGCAATGGCAAACCACCTCTGTTCATCTCTTGTCTTGAAAAGCCTACAGATCTTAGAAGCTAAGTAGGGTTGGCCCTGGTTGGTACTTGGATGGGAGACCACCAGGGAGAGGTCCAGGGTGGCTACGCTGAGACAGGCAATGGCAAACCACCTCTGATCATCTCTTACCTTGAAAACCCTGCAGATCTCAGAAGCTAAGTAGGGTTGGCCCTGGTTGGTACTTGGATGGGAGACCACCAGGGAGAGGTCCAGGGTGGCTACGCCGAGGCAGGCAATGGCAAACCACCTCTGTTCATCTCTTGTCTTGAAAACCCTGCAGATCTCAGATGCTAAGTAGGGTTGGCCCTGGTTGGTACTTGGATGGGAGACCACCAGGGAGAGGTCCAGGGTTGCTACGCAGAGGCAGGCAATGGCAAACCACCTCTGTTCATCTCTTGTCTTGAAAACCCTGCAGATCTCAGATGCTAAGTAGGGTTGGCCCTGGTTGGTACTTGGATGGGAGACCACCAGGGAGAGGTCCAGGGTGGCTACGCCGAGGCAGGCAATGGCAAACCACCTCTGTTCATCTCTTGTCTTGAAAACCCTGCAGATCTCAGATGCTAAGTAGGGTTGGCCCTGGTTGGTACTTGGATGGGAGACCACCAGGGAGAGGTCCAGGGTGGCTACGCCGAGGCAGGCAATGGCAAACCACCTCTGATCATCTCTTACCTTGAAAACCCTGCAGATCTCAGATGCTAAGTAGGATTGGCCCTGGTTGGTACTTGGATGGGAGACCACCAGGGAGAGGTCCAGGGTGGCTACGCCGAGGCAGGCAATGGCAAACTACCTCTGATCATCTCTTACCTTGAAAACCCTGCAGATCTCAGAAGCTAAGTAGGGTTGGCCCTGGTTGGTACTTGGATGGGAGACCACCAGGGAGAGGTCCAGGGTTGCTACCCAAGGCAGGCAATGGCAGATCACCTCTGTTTGTCTTTTGCCCTGATCTGGATGGCCCAGGCTAACTTGATCTCATGAGATCTTGGAAGTTAAGCAGGGTCGGCTCTGGTTAGGGTTACCAAGTCCCTACTGACTACTGGCGGTGGACTTTTTGGGTGAACACATAGGGGACGCTCTAGGAAATCATGGAAAACTCTATGGTTTTGTGGGGGGCGCTCTAGCAATTTGGGGAGAAACTCTGTGGTACCATATAGTTTATATGGTACAGTAGAGTTCCACCCTAAATTGCTAGAGCATCCTGCACGAAACTATAGAGTATTCCATGATTTCCTAGAGTGTACCCGCGTAACGTGCCCAGTATGATATGTCTCTTCTGGATGATGTCATAGCACCACACGCTGACGGGACTCTTTGGGGGCAGGGATCTCCCAATGGGGCCTCTTCCTGGGGGCAGGTTGGGGCCCACCAAACCGAAGATCCCCCACCACCGGTGGGAACTTGGCAGCCCTATCTCTGGTCAATATTTGGATGGGAGACCACCAAGGAAGCCCAAGGTTGCTACGCAGAGGCAGGCAATGGCAAACCACCTCCGTTCATCTCTTGCCTTGATGAACATAAGAACATCCAGTCCTACACTCTGTGGCCAAAAAAAACCCCAGGTGCCATCAGGAGGTCCACCAATGGGGCCAGGACACTAGAAGCCCTCCCACTTTGCCCCCCCCCCTGCCTCCAAACACCAAGAATACAGAGCATCACTGCCCCAGACAGAGTTGCATCAATATACTGTGACTGTTAGCCACTGATGGACCTCTGCTCCAGATGTTTATCCAGTCCCCTCTTGAAACTGGCTATGCTTGCAGCTTCAAGAGGGGACTAAGAACATGTTCCACTAAGAACATAAGAGAAGCCATGTTGGATCAGGCCAATGGCCCATCCAGTCCAACACTCTGTGTCACACAGTGGCCAAAAAAACCAGGTGCCATCAGGAGGTCCATCAGTGGGGCCAGGACACTAGAAGTCCTCGCACTGTGCCCCACCCCCCCAAGCACCAAGAATACAGAGCATCACTGCCCCAGGCACAGGAACTTAAGAGAAGCCATGTTGGATCAGGCCAATGGCCCATCCAATCCAACAATCTGTGTCACACAGTGGCCAAAAAAACCAGGTGCCATCAGGAGGTCCCTCAGTGGGGCCAGGACTCAAGAAGTCCTCCCACTGTTGTTCCTCCCAAGCACCAAGAATACAGAGCATCACTGCCCCAGGCACAAGAACTTAAGAGAAGCCATGTTGCATCAGGCCAATTGCCCATCCAATCTAACACTCTATGTCACACAGTGGCCAAAAAAACCAGGTGCCATCAGGAGGTCCATCAGTGGGGCCAGGACACTAGAAGTCCTCCCACTGTTGTCCCTCCCAAGCACCAAGAAGACAGAGCATCACTGCCCCAGACAGAGAGTTCCATCAATACACTGTGGCTAATAGCCACTGACGGACCTCTGCTCCAGATGTTTATCTAATCCCCTCTTGAAGCTGTCTATGCAGTCTTTGTTTTGAACGCAACAGAGCGAAGCAGCCAATCCCATAAAGCACTTTCTTATTTGACTAACATTTACATCTATCCTCCCCCAATCCCCATTCATCATTGAGATTGTTTTCTCAGGCAATCCAAATCAAACTGCTTTGTCCAACCTTCGGTCGCCATTCGGTCGCCATTCGGTTCTCCGTTCCCCTTGCCGGATCCGCGGCTTGTTTTCGTGTTTTCATTGTAAGCAGTTTTATTTGTTAGCTGTCCTGGAGATGTACTTCTGAGAAATCTTTCAAATAAATATCGGGCCAAACATCTCTGGTTGCGAACGCTTCTGAGTGTCTCCCTTCCAAATACCTCCTAAAAGGTGGCTTTGCAGAGCGGGAGGGGAAACCCGACATTAGAAAGGCCCTTTGGACGCATCATGAATAGTTCCATCAGTGGGAGATGACTTAACAGGCTGGGAAAGCTGCAATGATTTCTTAACTCTGATTGCACTGTTTTGAAGCTGGCTGCAGTACGACACGCGCACTCCTGCTGTTCTGGAACAAGAAATCCTATTACTAGGCTTTGGTGCGTTCAAGCATCATGCCCATTTTTAATTTGACGTGTTGAAAAGCTTTTGTTTGTAATGTTCTTATTTTGGAAGCTGCCTCAGATGTAGAGTTGCCAAGTCCAATTCAAGAAATATCTGGGGACTTTGGGGGTGGAGCCAGGAGACATTGGGGGTGGAGCCAGGAAACATTAGGGGCGGAGCCAGGAGCAAGGGTGTCACAAGCATAATTCAACTCCAAAGGGGGTTCCAGCCATCGCATTTAAAGGGACCGCACACCTTTTAAACACCTTCCTTCCATAGGAAATAATGAAGGATAGGGGCACCTTTTTTGGGGGCTCATAGAATTGGACCCCCTGGTCTGATCCTTTTGAAACTTGGGGGGTAGTTTTTGGAGAGGCACTGGATGCTATACTGAAAATTTGGTGCCTCTACCTCAAAAAACAGCCTCCCCAGAGCCCCAGATACCCACAGATCAATTATCCATTATTTCCTATGGGAATAAGCCTCTATAGGGAATAATGGAGTTGCCAGCAGACATTTCCCTCCCCTCCCCCCACTTTCTGGTGACCCTGAAGCGGGGGGAGGCCTCCAAACCGGGGGAATCTTCTGCTCCCACCTGGGGATTTATACAAAAAAACACAAAATACATGGCTGTGATATGAATAGGCTACCAGACTTTTAAATAATTTTAAATATGTTTACATGATTAGGGTTTGTAGAATCTTTCGGGCTCAAGTGCCGTGTTCTACTGGAGAAAGTTTCTCTTCCAGACGTTTCGTTCTCAGCTGCGGAGAACATCCTCAGTGGCGTTGCAGCCGGAGCAGGCGCTCTGACCTTCTTGGCTGCTGCGCATCGAGTGGGGCCAGGGCTGCTGGAGAGCTGCTATTTCTAGGCTGGAGGGGGGGTGGTGAAAGGGCAATTGGTTTGTGGATGTGTCCATTGTTTGGTGGGGCTTCCTGGAAGGGTAGTGATAAGGAAACTGGCTGTTGAATGTGACCATTCTGTGTTAATTGCTGGGAGGGTTGGAAGGGGTGTGAAGATAAGGAAGATGGTTGTTGACTGTGCTGATTGTTCTGTGGAATTTGCTGGTTGTTCTGTGGAATTTGCTGGTTGTTCTGTGGAATTTGCTGGTTGTTCTGTGACTTTCTGCAATTTATAGTCTGTAGGGTGTTTTGCAGAGCTGGGTACCAAGATTGGTAGATGGAAATGCCTTCTCCCACATAAGAGAGCTATGGCTGAGCCAAGGCCATTCCAGCAGCTGCAAGTGGAGGAGTGGGGAATCAAACCCAGTTCTCCTAGATAAGAGAGCTACGGCTGATCCAAGGCCATTCCAGCAGGTGAAAGTGGAGGAGTGGGGAATCAAACCCAGTTCTCCCAGATGAGAGAGCTACGGCTGACCCAAGGCCATTCCAGCAGGTGCAAGTGGAGGAGTGGGGAATCAAACCCGGTTCTCCCAGATAAGAGAGCTCTGGCTGACCCAAGGCCACTCCAGCAGGTGCAAGTGGAGGAGTGGGGAATCAAACCCGGTTCTCCCAGATAAGAGAGCTCTGGCTGACCCAAGGCCATTCCAGCAGTTGCAAGTAGAGGAGTGGGAAATCAAACCCAGTTCTCCCAGATAAGAGAGCTATGGCTGACCCAAGGCCATATCAGCAGCTGCAAGTGGAGGATTGGGGGAATCAAACCCGGTTCTCCCAGATAAGAGAGCTCTGGCTGACCCAAGGCCATATCAGCAGCTGCAAGTGGAGGATTGGGGGAATCAAACCCGGTTCTCCCAGATAAGAGAGCTCTGGCTGACCCAAGGTCATTCCAGCAGCTGCAAGTGGAGGAGTGGGGAATCAAACCCGGTTCTCCCAGATAAGAGAGCTCTGGCTGACCCAAGGCCATTCCAGCAGCTGCAAGTGGAGGAGTGGGGAATCAAACCCGGTTCTCCTAGATAAGAGAGCTACGGCTGACCCAAGGCCATTCTAGCAGCTGCAAGTGGAGGAGTGGGGAATCAAACCCGGTTCTCCCAGATAAGAGAGCTATGGCTGACCCAAGGTCATTCCAGCAGCTGCAAGTGGAGAAGTGGGGAATCAAATCCGGTTCTCCCAGAGAAGAGAGCTCTGGCTGACCCAAGGCCATTCCAGCAGCTGCAAGTGGAGGAGTGGGGAATCAAACCCGGTTCTCCCAGATAAGAGAGCTCTGGCTGACCCAAGGCCATTCCAGCAGCTGCAAGTGGAAGAGTGGGGAATCAAACCCGGTTCTCCCAGAGAAGAGTCTGCAGGCTTAACCACTGCACCAAACTGCCTCTCCGAGTAGCAGCCCTCCGCTCACCCCTTTTGCCAAAGCAACTAGTTGGGGTTTTTTTTTGGCTTGTACTGCAGCAGAGCTCATTTTCATCATTTTTGCGAAGCGGTGAAGGCTGTGCAGGTAGCCCGGCCAGGGAGGGGGCTGGGAATCTGTAAAACAGCATCAGGGTCGCCAAGACAGAACTCCACAAGGGAAGATCTGAACCTCTTTCTTCCAGAAGCTGCAGGAGGAAACCTGCACTTCGAGATGCGATAAGGAGCAACGCAAACATCTTTAAAACGCCAATCCCGGTTTTATGAGTTTTGTTTTCAAATATGACTCAAAGGGTGGATCTCGTGGCCCAGAGGGTGGCGACTGGGGACGGGGTGTAGGTCAAGGATCTTCCTCTATGGCTGCGGAGGTCACCTTTGCTCAGAGTGCAAAGACTTCAGGTGCCGTGTGGTGTCCTGATGGAGAGCGGTGGGCTCTAATCTAGAGAACTGGGCTTGATTCCCCTCTCCTCCCCATGCAGCCAGCTGGGCGGCCTTGGTTCAGTCACTATTATCTCAGAGCTCTCTCAGCCCCCCCTGCCTCCCAGGGCGTCTGTTGTGGGGAAAGGAAGGGAAGGAGATTGTAAGCCGCTCTGAGACTCTGAGTGAAGGGCGGGGTATAAATCCAACTCTTCGTCTTCTGCTTCTTTGTCTTCTTCGAGAGCCAGTTTGGTGTAGTGCTGAAGTGCGTGGACTCTTATCTGGGAAAACCGGGTTTGATTCCCCCACTCATCCACTTGCAGCTGCTGGAATGGCCTTGGGTCAGCCAGAGCTCTCTTATCTGGGAGAACCGGGTTTGATTCCCGCTCCTCCATTTGCATCTGCTGGAATGGCCTTGGGTCAGCCATAGATCTCGTAGGAGTTGTTCTTAAAAGGGCAGCTTCTGGGAGAGTTCATTCAGCCCCACCTACCTCACAGGGTGTCTGTTGTGGGGGAGGAAGGTAAAGGAGATTGTGTCTGAGATTCAGAGTATAGGGAGGGATATAAATCCACTATCATTGTCTTTATCATCTTTGTCCTTTTCTTCTTCGCCTTCTTTGTCTTTGTCTTTTTTCTTTGTCTTATTTGTCATTGTCTTTGTCTTCTTTGTCTTCTCCTTTTTCGTCTTCTTTGTCGTCTTCATCTTCTTCTTTGTCTTTGTCTTCTAGTTTTTTGTCGTCTTTGTCTTCATCTGCTTCTTTGTCTTCTGTTTTTTTGTCTTCTTTGTCTTCTTCATCTTCATCTTCTTCTTTGTCTTTGTCTTCTGTTTTTTGTCGTCTTTGTCTTCTTCATCTTCTTTGTCTTCTGGTTTTTTGTCGTCTTTGTCTTCTTCATCTTCTTCTTTGTCTTTGTCTTCTTGTTTTTTGTCGTCTTTGTCTTCGTCATCTTCTTCTTTGTCTTTGTCTTCTGGTTTTTTGTCGTCTTTGTCTTCTTCATCTTCTTCTTTGTCTTTGTCTTTTTCTTCTTCTCCCCCCCTCCCCACCTGAGGGCCAGATGTTTTTTGGGCACCCTAGGCAACCTGTGACTTTGGCACCCCGCATTCAAGCTGGGTTGCTGGCCCCCAGGCCCTGCCCCCTGCTTCCAGTCAACTGACGGAGAGCTGGTCTTACTGGCAGCAAGAGAGACTGGCAATACTGTTGTTGCAATGCAGGGTGCTCTAGCATTTGGGCTAAAACTCTATGGTAAAAACAGCATCCACCATAAAAGTTTTTGCCCAAATACCAGAACGTCCTGGATCGCCAGTGGCACAATGACATCACTTCCAATGTGTGTTGGAAGTGATGTCACTGGCAATGCCGGCCTAGGCCTCTCGTCCCTGCTGGTAAGTCCCCCCATGCCTAGAGTCTTGGGCACAGAAGGGTCTTTTCCAGTATCCACAGCTTGGAATCCTCTAACAGGAAAAATACAGAGATTGAACTGTGTTGCTAGGTCACTGTAATGAGCTCTGAGGGGGGCTTCCCTTGAAGACTGTCAGGAAGCTGCAGTTGGTACAGAATGCTGAGGCCAGAATGTTGACTGTAGTGGGTTGTAGGCACCGTGTCACCGCAGTCTTGTTCATCTACACTGGCTTCCAGTTTGGTCCCAGGTTCAGTTCAAGGTGGTGGTATTAACCTTTAAAAGAGCCCCGTAGCACAGTGTGTTAAAGCTGCAGTACTGCAGTCCTAAGCTCTGCTCACGACCTGAGTTCGATCCCCGGTGGAAGCTGGGTTTTCAGGTAGCCAGCTCGAGGTTGACTCGGCCTTCTATCCTTCCGAGGTCGGTAAAATGAGTACCCAGCTTGCTGGGGGGGGTGGGGGAAGTGTAGATGACTGGGGAAGGCAATGGCAAACCACCCCGTAAAAAGTCTGCCGTGAAAACGTTGTGAAAGCAACGTCAGCCCAGAGTCGGAAACGACTGGTGCTTGCACAGGGGACCTTTCCTATTGACCTTTAAAGGCAGGTAAGACCTGTTCCAACATACCTCAAAGACCACCTCCCATATGAACCCTTCCCCCCTTTCCTCTGGTCAACTTTGGAGGCTCTTCTTCAGTTTCTCCCTCTGTCTGAGGCTAGACAGGTGGCGAGCCAAGACAGGGCCTTCTCAGGCGTGGCACCAAAACTTTGGAACTTCCTCCCAGGGAGACATGTCTGTCTCTTTCTTGGTGTCATCTGCCAGCATTTCATTTTGCATACTGCCAATAACCATTACTGACTATTCTCTCTGGTTCTGATATTATTTATGTGTTTTTATTGAATTATTTAAAACCTTCAATGCTGCTTTTAATTGTTTCAGTCAGGTCTAGGCTTCCCAACCCCCCCGCCCTGCCGGGGGACCCATGAATTAGCAGCCTAATCCCCCGCTCCCTAAAAATCTGATAGCGGGGGTGGGGGGGTGGAACGGCGTCGTGTCTCTTTCCCTGCCTGGCTTCAGGCTTCTCCCTTCCTCTGAGTCACAAAGACCCGGCCACCACCAGCCTGCTATTCGCTCCAGTCCGGCCTCCCTTCACAAGGTGCATGCTGGGACTTGTAGTCCTTGCATCCTCTCACATCTGCTGAGCATTATTCTCTATGTGGAGATTGATTCTCATAGGGTATAATGGGGAATTGATCTGGAGGTTTCGGGGGCTCTGGGGGAGCTGGTTTTGGAGGTAGAGGCACAATTGGTCTTGTCAGCCACCAGCGAGCCTGCAGCAAACGTGGACTATTGCACCCTTCTTAAATCTTCGTTCGCGAAGCCAAGCCGAGAGAGAGAGTATCTAGTGACTCTCCCCAAAGTATCTCCCAAGTTTCAAAATGATTGGACCAGGGGGTCCCATTCTATGAGCCCCAAAAGAAGGTGCCCCTGTCCTTCATTATTTCCTATGGAAGGAAGACATTTAAAAAGGTGTGCGGTTCCTTTAAATGTGATGGCCAGAACTCCCTTGGAGTTCAATTATGCTTGTCACACCCTTGTTCCTGGCTCCACCCCCAAAGTCCCCAGATATTTCTTGAATTGGACTTAGCAACCTTAGTCAGGTCCCCAGCGTGAGGCCGAGGGGCACCATGCTCACTGACATCTCCTCTGGCACAAGCTAAGTGTTTTTGGAAAGTAGGTGGGTCGAGGTGGGTCTTTTCCCCAGCAAGGGTTCTGATTGGCTGTGCAGATGAAAAGGCATCCAGATAATTAAACAGACAAGGAGCACAGAAATGTTTAAAATCAGGGCTTTTTTGTAGCAGGGACTCGTTTGCATATTAAGCCACGCTCCTCTGATGCAGCCAGTCCTCCTGGAGCTCACAGTAGGCCATGTATGAAGAGCCCTGTAAGCTCCTGGAGGATTGGCTACATCAGTTCTAGGAAAAAATCCCAAAGGAAAAAAGCACAAAGAAAAAACCCCACGGGCATAAATGATCACAGGAAAAAATATGAGACACTTTATTCTTAAAATAACAATATAAAAATAACAAAATGGTCACTTTTTGTTGCATGTGAATATGACTTATTTTTATCTGAAAATAACAACAAAATATTATCAATGGTTATCCACAATTATAAACCAGTTTGGAGAGCCAGTTTGGTGTAGTGGTTAAGTGTGCGGACTCTTATCTGGGAGAACCGGGTTTGATTCCCCAATCCTCCACTTGCACCTGCTGAAATGGCCTTGGGTCAGCCATAGCTTTGGCAGAGGTTGTCCTTGAAAGGGCAGCTGCTGTGAGAGCCCTCTCCAGCCCCACCCACCTCACAGGGTGTCTGTTGTGGGGGAGGAAGGTAAAGGAGATTGTGAGCCGCTCTGAGACTCTTTGGAGTGGAGGGCGGGATATAAATCCAATATCTTCATCTACCTCATAGGGTGTCTGTTGAGGGGGAGGAAGGGAAAGGAGATTGTGAGCCGCTCTGAGACTCTTTGGAGTGGAGGGCGGGATATAAATCCAATATCTTCATCTACCTCACAGGGCGTCTGTTGTGGGGGAGGAAGGTAAAGGAGATTGTGAGTCGCTCTGAGACTCTTTGGAGTGGAGGGCGGGATATAAATCCAATATCTTCATCTACCTCACAGGGTGTCTGTTGCGGAGGAGGAAGGGAAAGGAGATTGTGAGCCGCTCTGAGACTCTTCGGAGTGGAGGGCGGGATATAAATCCAATATCTTCATCTGCCTCACAGGGTGTCTGTTGCGGAGGAGGAAGGGAAAGGAGATTGGGAGCCGCTCTGAGACTCTTCGGAGTGGAGGGCGGGATATAAATCCAATATCTTCATCTACCTCACAGGGTGTCTGTTGAGGGGGGGAAGGGAAAGGAGATTGTGAGCCGCTCTGAGACTCTTCGGAGTGGAGGGCGGGATATAAATCCAATATCTTCATCTACCTCACAGGGTGTCTGTTGTGGGGGGGGGGGGAAGGTAAAGGAGATTGTGAGCCGCTCTGAGACTCTTCGGAGTGGAGGGCGGGATATAAATCCAATATCATCATCTTCTTCTTCTTCTAAACATCTATGGTGCTTTACATATTTTTCCGTGTGGGTTTATTTCCATGGGGGCTTTTTTCATGTGAGCATTTATGTCTGTGGGGTTTTTTCTTTGGGCTTTTCCCCTTGTTACCGGCTACATCATGGGGGTGTGGCCTAATAGGCAAAGGAGTTCCTGCTACAAAAAAACCCCTCCCTGTTTAAAATACAAAATGGACTGGGGGTGTTCTTCAGGCAAAGCAAATACTCTGCCCTTTAGCCACAATTACTCCAGCTTCATGAGTGAAGCTGCCTAATTCATTGACTCAACATTATGGGCCAGTTCCGACAGGTGTGGGAGTTTTGTACCCCCCCTCCCCCGGTGGATGTTGGCTCTGAATGTCCTGTGGTTTTGTGGGGAGCAAACACGACAGATATTAATCATCGTTGTCGAATTGCTTCCTGGTCCGTGTTGGGACACTTCTCTGTTAATCTGATTAACCCGCTTCAAATCCCGGAGGATAAAAACCTTAACCAAGGGAACAAATAGAGAGGATGACAGTTGTAAACAGGGAGGCGATTCTTCTGTTGACCAGGAGTTGATGGTGGAAAACTTCACCACCAAGACTGGTGGGGCTACGATCTAGAGGTCATAGAACCAGAGAGTTGGAAGGGACCACTGGGGTCATCGAGCCCAACCCCCTTGCACCAGGGGTGGAATTCTAGCAGGAGCTCCTTTGCATATTAGGCCACACACCCCTGGTGTAGCCAGTCCTCCTGAAGCTTACATGGCTCTTCTTACAGGGCCTACTGTACGCTCTTGGAGGATTGGCTGCATTAGGGGTGTGTGGCCTAATATGCAAAGGAGCTCCTGCTAGAATTCCACCCCTGCCCTGCGCAACATGGAAACTTCACAAATACCGCATCTCTCTGTGCATGCCCAGTGACCCCTACTTCATGCCCAGAAGATGGCAAAAAACGTCTGGGTGATTACCCGTAGGGTGATTAACATGTGGAATTCACTGCCACAGGAGGTGGCGGCGGCTACAAGCATAGCCAGCTTTAAGAGGGGATTGGATAAAAATATGGAGCAGAGGTCCATCAGTGGCTATTAGCCACAGTATGTGTGTGTGTGTGTGTGTATGTATATATATATACACATACACGGGGAGAGCTCTCTCAACTTCACCTACCTCACAGAGGGTCTGTTGTGGGGGAAGGGGAGATAAATGAGATTGTAAGCTTGACTGAAAATGTATAGGCCATTGTGTCACACAGTGGCCTATATATATATATGTGTGTGTGTGTGTGTGACACAATGGTCTATACATTTTCAGTCAAACTTACAATCTCATTTATCTCCCCTTCCCCCACAACAGACCCTCTGTGAGGTAGGTGAGGTTGAGGGAGCTCTGACAGAAACTCGTCTTGAGCAGAACAGCGCTGACAGAACTTGCAACTGACCCAAGGTCACTCCAGCAGGTGCAAGTGGAGGAGAGGGGAATCAAACCCGGTTCTCCCAGATAGGAGAGCTCTGGCTGACCCAAGGCCATTCCTACAGCTGCAAGTGAAGAAGTGGGGAATCAAACCCTGTTCTCCCAGATAGGAGAGCTCTGGCTGACCCAAGGCCATTCCAGCAGCTGCAAGTGGAGGAGTGGGGAATCAAACCCTGTTCTCCCAGATAAGAGAGCTATGGCTGACCCAAGGTCACTCCAGCAGGTGCAAGTGGAGGAGAGGGGAATCAAACCCGGTTCTCCCAGATAGGAGAGCTCTGGCTGACCCAAGGCCATTCCTACAGCTGCAAGTGAAGGAGTGGGGAATCAAACCCTGTTCTCCCAGATAGGAGAGCTCTGGCTGACCCAAGGCCATTCCAGCAGCTGCAAGTGGAGGAGTGGGGAATCAAACCCGGTTCTCCCAGAGAAGAGAGCTCTGGCTGACCCAAGGCCATTCCAGCAGGTGCAAGTGGAGGAGTGGGGGAATCAAACCCTGTTCTCCCAGATAGGAGAGCTCTGGCTGACCCAAGGCCATTCCAGCAGCTGCAAGTGGAGGAGTGGGGAATCAAACCCTGTTCTCCCAGATAGGAGAGCTCTGGCTGACCCAAGGCCATTCCAGCAGCTGCAAGTGAAGGAGTGGGGAATCAAACCCTGTTCTCCCAGATAGGAGAGCTCTGGCTGACCCAAGGCCATTCCAGCAGCTGCAAGTGGAGGAGTGGGGAATCAAACCCGGTTCTCCCAGGTAAGAGAGCTCTGGCTGACCCAAGGCCATTCCAGCAGCTGCAAGTGGGGGAGTGGGGAATCAAACCCGGTTCTCCCAGGTAAGAGTCGGCACACTTAACCACTACACCAAACTGGCCGACCAGCCCAAAGAGCCAAAAGGGAGCAGGAGATCTGAAGGGAGCTGAAAAAACAGAGAGTTCCCGAGGTGTTTGAAGCAGGACGACTTGGAAGTTAAAGAGGTCAGGGCCTCCCCTCCCCCCCCCCCCCCCCACCCCTTTGCCTTCTGAAGAAGGCGGCTGATGCAGCGAGGAAATCTGAGCCCGGGCAAAACTCGCCACTTATGCAACCCAACCCGCCTGTTTGCATTTCATCTCCCTACACATTGCAACAGCTGGCCTGCACCTCCCGGGAGTTAATCATTAAGATGCGAACTTTCCTCCCGTACCCGGAAAAAGCCATTTAAAAAGAGGGATGGAGAGCAGTTAAAGAATTTTCGCTTGCACAATCCTCTGAGAGCAGCAGAGAGAGAGAGAGAGAATCCAGTCGTGTGTGTGTGTGTGTGTACAGCAAAGTGCTGAGCAATAAACTTGGCAGGACAAGATACACATCATAAAAATTAGCAGCCTTTATCGGTGATGTGGTTAGCAGTGAATTCCCAGGGCAGAATTGAAGAGCGTAAGAAGAGCCCTGCTGGATCAGACCACTGGTCTACCCTGTCTAGTATCCTGTTTCACACAGCGGCCAGCCAGTTCCTCTGGAGGGCCAACAACAGGGCAGAGAGGGCAAGGCCTTCCCCTGAGAAAAACATCAGAAGAGCCCTACTGGATCAGACCAGGGAGAGTCCATCTAGTCCAGCATTCTGTTTCACACAGCGGCCAGCTGGTTCTTCCTGGAGATCCAACAACAAGGCATAGATGCTGAGGCCTTCAGTAGAACCTAAGAAGAGCCCTGCAGAATTGGACCGATGAGGATTCATCTAGTCCTGTCTCACACAGTGGCCAGCCAGTTCCTTTGGAGGGCCAGCAACAGAGGCAGAGAGGCCAAAGCCCTCCCCTGAGAAGAACATCAGAAGAGCTCTGCTGGGTCAGACCAGTGAGGGTCCATCTAGTCCAGCCTCCTGTCTCACACAGTGGCCAACCAGTTCCTCTGGAGGGCCAACAACAGGTCAGAGAGGCCGAGGCCTTCCCCTGAGAAGAACCTCAGAAGAGCCCTGCTGGATCAGACCAGTGAGGGTCCATCTAGCCCAGCCTCCTGTCTCACACAAGAGCCAGCCAGTTCCTCTGGAGGGCCAACAACAGGTCAGAGAGGCCGAGGCCTTCCCCTGAGAAGAACCTCAGAAGAGCCCTGCTGGATCAGACCAGTGAGGGTCCATCTAGTCCAGCCTCCTGTCTCACACAGTGGCCACCCAGTTCCTCTGGAGGGCCAACAACAGGGCAGAGAGGCTGAGGCCTTCCCCTGAGAAGAGCCTCAGAAGAGCCCTGCTGGATCAGAGCAGTGAGGGTCCATCTTGTCCAGCCTCCTGTCTCACACAGTGGCCACCCAGTTCCTCTGGAGGGCCAACAACAGGGCAGAGAGGCTGAGGCCTTCCCCTGAGGAGAACATCAGAAGAGCTCTGCTGGATCAGACCAGGGAGGGTCCATCTAGTCCAGCCTCCTGTCTCACACAGTGGCCAACCAGTTCCTCTGGAGGGCCAACAACAGGTCAGAGAGGCCGAGGCCTTCCCCTGAGAAGAACATCACAAGAGCCCTGCTGGATCAGACCAGTGGTCCATCCAGTCCAGCATCCTGTCTCACACAGTCACCAACCAGTTCCCATTTCAGATGTGGCTATTCCCTGCATAGAGCCAGGCTCTTTTATGCAGTAAAATTATGTAAAATATGCCAGTTCTATATCAAAGGGGCCAAATTCTACATTATAAAAGATGCTCCAATGCTGGCAAAGAGACAATGCTGCACACAGAATCCAGTTTCCATGTCCAGATTGGGTTGCCAACCTCTCCAGGTGGAGCCTGGAATTCTTCTGGTTCGGTTCCTCTGGGGGAAATGGTAACTGCAGAGGGCAATGCTATGGTATGCCACAGATTCTAGCTGAAGTTCTTCCCCCACATCCTCCCCTTCACAGGCACAACCCACAAACCTCCAGGAATTTCCCAGACTGGATTTGGCAACCCTATGCCCAGATCAGGAATTGCACACATAGAGGGGTTATTTCATTAAAAAAGAGGTGCTGCAGCTCATTAGCACAACTCATTCGCATATGTCACCCACCCCTGACATCACCGGGAGGTGTACTAAATTCTATCAGCTCAGCATCTATCTTAAAATGCTTCTTGAAGTATAATTGCATAATAAAACCTTACTCCCATCATACTTTTTAAATTATGGGAGGTACCTTCCAACTCAGTGATTCTAATAAAACATTAAGGAGATGATGATATTGGATTTATATCCTGCCCTATACTCCGAATCTCAGAGCGGTCACAATCTCCTTACCTTCCCACCAACCCACCCACAACAAACACCCTGTGTGGTAGGTGGGGCTGAGAAAGCTTGTACAGCAGCTGCCCTTTCAAGGACAACTCTGCGAGAGCTATGGCTGACCCAAGGCCATTCCAGCAGCTGCATGTGGAGTAGGTGGGGAATCAAACCCAGTTCTCCCAGACAAGAGAATAAGTGCGCAGACTCTTAAAGAGCCCCATGGCGCAGAGCGGTAAAGCTGCAGTACTGCAGTCGGAGCCCTCTGCTCACTACCTGAGTTCGATCCCCGGCAGAAGCTGGGTTTTCAGGTATCCGGCTCCAGGTCGTCTCAGCCTTCCATCCTTCCGAGGTCGGTCAAATGAGTCCCCAGCTTGCTGGGGAGGGGGGGCGGGGGGAGTGTAGATGACTGAGGAAGGCAATGGCAAACCACCCCGTAAAAAAGTCTGCCGTGAAAGCATTGTGAAAGCAACGTCACCCCAGAGTCGGAAACGACTGGTGCTTGCACAGGGGACTACCTTTTTAACCTTTTTACAGACTCGTATCTGGGAGAACCGGGTTTGATCTGTGGATTGTATCAATACTTAATCTAGGGTCAGCTGCATTTATCCGACGATTTATCGCTTACGACTTCCTTTTTGCTTCTTTCTGTAGTGCGATGGAGAACGCCACGTTCCATCTCCCCTTCAACTTCAGCACCAACTCCTCGAACTCGGACTGCAGTAGTGAAGACAACCCGTACAGGTGCAAATTCGACGAGGAGTTCAAGTACGTCCTCCTCCCCGTCTCCTACGGCATCGTCTTCGTGGTGGGCCTCTGCCTCAACCTCTTGGCGCTCTACGTCTTCCTCTTCCGCATCAAGACTTGGAATGCCTCCACGACGTACATGTTCAACCTGGCGGTTTCCGACACCCTCTACGTCATCTCGTTGCCCCTCCTGGTGTACTACTATGCCGTCGGGGACAATTGGCCTTTCAGCGTGGCCTTGTGCAAGATCGTCCGCTTCCTCTTCTACACAAACCTCTACTGCAGCATCCTTTTCTTGCTGTGCATCAGCGCCCATCGGTTCATGGGGGTCTGCCTCCCCCTAAAGTCCCTGGAGTGGGGCCAAGTCCGCTACGCCCGCTGGGTGTCGGGCATCGTCTGGCTGGTGGTCATCGCTTGCCAGTCTCCGGTGCTCTTCTTCGTCACCACCAGCGCCCGGTGCGACGCCGTCACTTGCCACGACACGTCGGCCAAAGAATTTTTTGGCCAGTTCGTCGTCTACAGCACGGTGATGCTGGTGCTGATGTTTTGCATCCCCTTCCTCGTTATCATCGTCTGTTACTGCCTCATGGCCCGCAAGCTGCTCCAGCCGACCCGCGGCACCACCCGGATGTCCAGCTCCAAGAAGAAGTCGGTCAAGATGATCGTCATCGTCTTGGTGGTCTTCATCGTCTGCTTCTTGCCCTTCCACGTCACGCGCACGCTGTACTACTATTTCCGCAGCTGGGACCTGAGCTGCGAGACCCTCAATGCCATCAACTTGGCGTACAAAGTCACCCGGCCGTTGGCCAGCACTAATAGCTGCCTGGATCCCATCTTGTACTTTCTCGCGGGGCAAAGGTTCGTGAAATTTGCCTGCCCCAAAACTCCGGCGCACGGGGGGAACCAGGCAGACTCGGACAGCACAGCCAACTGTCACACGCGGGCCAAAAATGCTCTCGCCATGAAGGCTAAAAGCCTGGTGTCCTAGCCAGTTACATTTCTGACCTCGGTGGAAATGCCAAGTGTTACCTATCGATGATGGTAGAGGTTCCGTAGAGCACAGAAGGGAGTTATGTGTGCAACTCCCGAAACAAGGGAAGTGTATTTTCTTCAGACCTGTGCCGTGGTACAACAGGGGTATCTACGTCATTTTGCAGTGGATTTTTCTTTTTTTGGAAGCTATATTCTGTGAAGTATATTGTCTAACAGTCTGCGTAAAGCTGTGGAGAAAGGCAGAATGTCCATTCTTCAGCCAGCGGTTACTGAGAAGCTGGGGGAAACGAGAAGGAGATTGGTACAATGGGAAACGATGTTGTACGATGGGGAGAGTCTGGAATTGAGACCCAAAGTCCCCCCAAAACAGGCAAAGTAGATTTGAGGCTGCAAAATCAGGACCTCCCTGGTTGTTAACATAGAAACAGCAATGTGGTGGTTTGTGATGAGGGAGGGGTATAATTCTTCACCTCCCAAGGGCCATTTGTTTGTA
Organism: Heteronotia binoei; assembly: GCF_032191835.1. Lineage (NCBI taxonomy): Eukaryota > Metazoa > Chordata > Lepidosauria > Squamata > Gekkonidae > Heteronotia > Heteronotia binoei. The sequence goes on from NW_026800030.1 coordinate 52,877, forward strand.
GTTACGATCCTGGGGTAATCTCGGGTTGCCAACTCCAGGCTGGGAAATTCCTGTAGATTTAGAGGGAGGGAGAAGAAGAGGGTAGAGTTTGGGGAATAGAGCGGCTTCCAGAGGGATGTGATATTTCTCTTCTTTATGCCATAGAATCCGCCATCCAAATTAGCTATTTTCTCCAGGGGAGTTGATCTCTGTAGTCTGGAGACCAATTGTAATTTTTGGGAGAACTCCAGGCCTCACCTGGAAGTTGGCAACCCTAAAGTATGACCCACCTCAATCATTACCTGTCTGTCTGTCTGTCTATCTATCTAATCATCCATTTATCTATTTGTCTATCTACCTATCATCTGTCTACCTACCTACCTACCTATCATCCATCCATCTGTCTGTCTTTCTATCTATCATCCATCTATCTGTCTGTATATCTATCTATCTCTCTGTCTGTCTGTCTATCTGTCATCCATCTATCTGTCTGTCTGTCTATCTATCCATTTATCTATTTGTCTATCTACCTATCATCTGTCTACCTACCTACCTACCTAGCTATCATCCATCTATCTGTCTATTTACCTACCTACCTAGCTATCATCCATCTACCTGTCTATCTATCTACCTACCTACCTATCATCCATCCGTCCGTCTGTCTGTCTGTCTTTCTGTCATCTATCATCCATCTATCTGTCTGTATATCTATCTATCTCTCTGTCTGTCTGTCATCCATCTATCTATCTGTCTATCTATCTATCTATCTATCTATCTATCTATCTATCTATCTATCTATCTATCTATCCATTTATCATCCATTTATCTATTTGTCTATCTACCTATCATCTGTCTACCTACCTACCTACCTAGCTATCATCCATCTATCTACCTACCTTCCTACCTATCATCCATCTGTCTGTCTGTCTGTCTTTCTATCATCTATCATCCATCTATCTGTCTGTATATCTATCTCTCCGTCTGTATATCTGTCTGTCTCTCTATCTATCTCCCCCTCCTCCCTGCTGTGTACCCCCTCCCCCCCCATAAATGAGCTACGGAGCTGCACTTGACAGATTGGGACCCCAGTATCTGTTACCCATCAACCTGACCATTACGTATTAAAATAATGTTCGTTCCTGCCTCAGCAAACCTCTGTTGGATGACGCCAGTTTTCAACGTGAAGGATTAGAATGATATCTATTTAGAACAGAGCGCTCCGTGGCTTACAGTCACTAACTTGGAAAACTTTAGTTTCTAGCTGCTGGTGCAGCGCTAGCACGGAAGCGCTGAGTTGTTGTAGTCTAAATTGTATCCTGGGGCTGCGTGAAGCGAAAACTGTTTAAAACCCAGGGGTCCCCAACGAGGTATCCAGGGGCGCCATGGTGTGCCCACCAAGTGTTTTTGCAAAGTGGGAAGATCCAGCTGCTGTCCTGCCCAGCAGTGCTTCAGATTGCCCACTTGAGCTCTGATTTGCCGTGCAGGTTAAAACATTTCAGGGACAGCCGCCAGTATCCTGTTGGTTCTCGCCTCTCTCTCTGACTCCTCTTCCCCAGGGTTTTTTTTAAAATGTACTCCTCCGATGCTCTGGACTTGGCCTTCCTCTACCTAGGTGTGGTTGGTTTGTTCCACCTTCCGTGTAGCCCTATATATGGTGGCTGCAGCCATGTGTCGGAATTGCAGGCTCAAAAAGGCCGAGGACCCCAGGCTTAACGCGAAAATTTGCACATCGAAGTCATTGATGCATTTGTAAACCAGGTGGATTCAAACTAGGAGTGCCAAATGGCTGGAGAAAATACGTCCCGCCCCTTTAATGGAGGCTGAACGGGGTATTTGCCAGGTGACATTATTGGGCGAAAAGAAGATGATGATACTGGATTTATACCTCGCCCTGTACTCTGAATCTCAGAGTCTCAGAGCGGCTCACCACCTCCTTTCCCTTCCTCTCCCACAACAGACACCCTGTGAGGTGGGCGGGGCTGAGAGAGCTCTCTCAGAAGCTGCCCATTTCAAGGACAACAACTACGAAAGGTATGGCTGACCCAAGGCCATTCCAGCAGGGGCAAGTGGAGGAGTGGGGAATCTTCAGTTGCCCATTTCTACTCATTAAACCTCTCTTAAAGGGACAGGACATTTTTTCTCCCTCCAGGCCTGTTGATATAACCATAGATGTAAGTTAATCTACGTGCGCTTGCAAAATCCCAGAGTGCAACCTGAAATTTCAGGACTGAAGGGAGGAATCCTAAATTGTTCTACTCGGGAGTAAATCCCAGGTTGTTCAGTGCCTTTCCCAAGAAAAGTACGGTTGCCAACCTCCAGGTGGAACCTGAAGATCTCTCAAATTTACCGCTATTCTCCAGACTTCAGAGATGGGTTACATAGGAGAAAATCGCAGCTTCAGAGGATGGACCTTACGGTAGGGTTATCAGCTTCCACTTGGGGTCTGGCGATCTCTAGGAATTACAACTGATCTGAGAGATCAGCTCCTCTGGCAGCTTTGAAGGGTGGACTCTATGGTATTATACCCTAATGAGGTCCCTCCCCCTCTCTAGGCTCCACCCCTAAACCTTCAGTCGTTTCCCAGCCCAGAGCTGACGACCATACTCTATGGTATACCATAGATTCTATGTGAAATCTCTTCCTAGATTCCCCCTTCCACAGACACCGCCCTCAAGTCTCCAGGAATCTCCTAGGCCGGAGTTGCCAGCTTTACAGGCTTTTAGCCTCAGGTTGCAACAACTCTGAGAACCCTGAGCTCTCTTGAATACAGTATTGGAAGTTTTGGTTAATATAGCAAAGTTTGGCCAAGTCATAGAAGTGAGATACTGAGTGCACTAAATAAACCTCCCAAAAAGTATATTGCAAAAAGAAGACCATAGATTTATACCCCGCCCTTCTCTCTGAATCAGAGTCTCAGAGCGACTCACAATCTCCTTTCCCTTCCTCCCCCACAACAGACACCCTGTGAGGAGGGTGGGGCTGAGAGAGCTCTCACAGCAGCTGCCCTTTCAAGGACAACATCTACGAGAGCTCTGGCTAACCCAAGGCCGTTCCAGCAGCTGCAAGTGGAGGAGTGGGGAATAAAACCCGGTTCTCCTAGATAAGAGTTCACGCACTTAACCACTACACCAAACTGTCTCGCAGGAGACAGACACCCTGTGAGGTGGGTGGGGCTGAGAGAGCTCTCCCAGAAGCTGCCCTTTCAAGGACAGCTCTGCAAGAGCGATGGCTGAGCCAAGGCCAGTCGAGGAGCGGGGAATCAAACCCGGGTCTCCCAGATAAGAGTCCACACGCTTAACCACTACACCAAAAAACAGGCAAACTTACATTTATTCAAGTAGATCCATTTCGCATTCAGGTTGCAGCCGAAAGAAGCGAGAGAGAGAGAAGCCAAATCTAAAGAGCACTTTGCCCCTTCACAGATGTCCAGCTTGTCTAGCATCATCCAGCATTTCATTTCATTTCATTTTATTTGATTTATATCCCACCCTACCCCACCAAAGCGGGCTCAGGGCGGCTCACAACATAAAAATTCTAACAATAAAATTCAAGAATTGAAACACAGTAATAATTTACATAATCCCATATATCTTCCCATATATCCCCCAGAGAGTACTGCGATCTGGCTCTCGAAATCTGCTTGTAATCCCCGGGCCAAAGGAGGCCCGGTTGAAGTCAACCAGGGACAGGGCCTTCTCAGTCACAGCCCCTTGCTGGTGGAACCAGTTACCGGAAGAGGTCAGGGCCCTGCGGGATATTGGACAGTTCCGCAGGGCCTGTAAGACAGTCCTCTTCCCGTTGGCTTATAACTGACCGGTACCGAAACACCAAAATACTTAAGGAAGTCTATAGATAGCACACTGAAATGGATACTAATGTTTTAGCGATGTAATTTATTATTGTATTTTAATTCTGAATTTTATTGTTAGAACTTTTATGCTGTGAGCCGCCCTGAGCCCGCTTCGGTGGGTTAGGGTGGGATATAAATCAAATGAAATAAATAAATAAATAAAACAACTAATATATCAATGTGGGAGAATGTGGTCGTTGCCTTTACAGGAGAGACCTGCAGAGAGCTGTGTCTCCGTGGAAGGCCATGTGTGAAAGGGAGAGGACGAAGGGAGAGAGGAGGGGGTCAGAGGGCTAATACAAAGAGAGGCATCCCGTTCAAGGAGGTAACACCTATACACACTTATGTAGTGCCCCCCAATGTCCTGGCATATGCTGAGTCACTCACTCCAACATAAAGTGGGACTTATTCGGAGTGTGCTTACGATGGTTCCGGCGATCTCCTTTGGCGAATTCCAGTTTGGCGGAGACGTTTCGACCCGTGGAAGATCGCTTTGAAACGTCTGCAGCTGAATCCATTCTTAAAGAAACCCACGCGTGTTCAGCACTTCGCCTCCACGGAGACCAGGCCCACGGCCTGCCTGTTCGAAACGGGATCATTCACGACAGAGACGTGCGTTCGATTCCTGTGGCGGCGTTTCCTTTTTTTTGTAACGCGAATCCAAGTCTCGTTTCGGATGATAAAGGACTGTATACCCTTCTCCTGATCTTCCACGGTCTTTATTTAGCTGCTTGGGGCGGGGGGATGGGACGGGATTCAAATGCACAGACTTTGCTTGGAGAATATCTCAGGGCAGGAAACTCTTTATCTGTGATGTATGAATGCTCATGCGCTATTTGCCCAGAGTTTGTTTCCTTCCATTAGGCAGGATGCTGAACACTAGATTGTGGGGGAGAAATCCCACTCTGGTGAAACAAATATCCCAGTATTCCCCCCACACGCATACCTGCTGTTTGTCAAATCTTCACTATGATATTTTGGGAAAGAATGCGCTCCAAGCGCATTAGCATGTGTTCTGGACAGGAAGTCGGCGTTTGCAAACGTTTTGGCCGTGTCGGCACCATTTTCTTTCCATTGTGGTTTGACTTTTCCCAGCTGCCACTGGGTGGCTTGTTGAGGGCTCAAAGAGAAAGAAAGAAGATATTGGATTTATATCCCGCCCTCCACTCCAAAGAGTCTCAGAGCGGCTCACAATCTCCTTTACCTTCCCCCCCACAACAGACACCCTGTGAGGTAGATAAAGATATTGGATTTATAGCCCGCCCTCCACTACGGAGTCTCAGAGTGGCTCACAATCTCCTTTATCTCTCTCACCCACAACAGACACCCTGTGAGGTGGGTGGGGCTGAGAGGGCTTTCACGGCAGCTGTCCTTTCAAGGACAGAGTCTCAGAGCGGCCTACACTCTCCTTTACCTTCCTCCCCCACAACAGACACCCTGTGAGGTGGGTAGGGCTGTGAGGGCTCTCACAGCAGCTGCCCTTTCAAGGACAACCTCTGCCAGAGCTATGGCTGACCCAAGGCCATTCCAGCAGGTGCAAGCGGAGGAGTGGGGAATCAAACCCGGTTCTCCCAGATAAGAGTCCGCACACTTAACCACTACACCAAACTGGCTCTCGAAAAAGGTAATATAGCATTAGATCAAGATGGGTAGCCATGTTAGTCTATCTATAGCAGTAGGATTAAAAAAAACCAGGAATTCCTATAGAGCTATATTGCTATAGCAGTAGGAAAAAAGCAAAGAGTCCAGGAGCACCTTAAAGTCTAACAAAATCTGTGGCCGGGAAGGAGCATTGAGAAGTCACTGCCCACTTCTTTGGATATCACTTCTTCAGCAATCCAAAGACGTGAACCATGACCGTGGCACAAATTTCATTAGGCTTTAAGGTGCTGCCGGACTCTTGACTCTTCCCTGCTGCTGTAGCGTTATAGCTCTAGAGCAGGGGTGTCCATGCTGGCTGCGGCTGATGGGAGTTGGAGGCAGAAAACATCTGGAGAGCTACCTTTGGCCACCCCTACTCTAGAGCAATAAGGCCAGCTATATTTTTGTGTTAGAGTAACTTGATTTGTGTTAGCTTTCAGAAGCACAGTTGAGACTAATTTATACATGGAAGTGTTGCTTTGTATCTTTGCCACCCTGATCTGTGTTTTCACTTTGGTTGCTTCACCTCCTGGGTCTGGGGGGCTCCTAGAATAATAACAAATCTCCAAACAACAGAGATCAGCTCCCCTGGAAGAAATGGCTCTTTTAGAGGATGGATTCTACAGCATTATACCCCTCTGAGATCCCGCCCTTCCCCAAATTCTGTTCTCCCCAGGTTTGGCCTCCAATTTTCCAGGAATTTACTAGCAGCTCTCTGCCCGCAACCCAAATGGACCTGTTGTACTGCACAGGCCAAGTCTAGTGAATATATGTTCCACCAACATTGCTTCCTTGAAGCTGCCTTCTCATAGATCAGTCAGTATTGTCTACTCACAGTGGCAGCAGCTCTCCAGGGTCTCAGGTAGAGGTCTTCCATATCACCTACAGTCTGGTCCTCTTTAACTGGAGATGCCGGGGGTTGAACCTGGGACCTTCTGCTTGCCAAGCAGATGCTCTACCACTGAGCTTCAGACCCACTGTATGTCTCTCCAGGGTCTCAGGCTGAGATCTTTCCCATCACCAGTTTGAGCCAGTTTGGTGTAGTGGTTAAGTGTGTGGACTCTTATCCGAGAGAACCAGGTTTGATTCCCCACTCCTCCACTTGCACCTGCTGTAATGGCCTTGGGTCAGCCAGAGCTCTCTTATCTGGGAGAACAGGGTTTGATTCCCCACTCCTCCACTTGCACCTGCTGTAATGGCCTTGGGTCAGCCAGAGCTCTCTTATCTGGGAGAACCGGGTTTGATTCCCCACTCCTCCACTTGCACCTGCTAGCATGGCCTTGGGTCAGCCACAGCTCTGGCAGAGGTTGTCCTTGAAAGGGCAGCTGCTGTGAGAGCCCTATCCAGTCCCACCCACCTCACAGGGTGTCTGTTGTGGGGGAGGAAGGTAAAGGAGATTGTGAGCCGCTCTGAGACTCTTCGGAGTGGAGGGCGGGATATAAATCCAATATCATCATCTTCTTCTACCTACTGCCTGGTCCTTTTAACTGGAGATGCCGGGGATTGAACCTGGGACCTTCTGCTTCCCAAGCAGATGCTCTACCATTGAGCTACAGCTCCACTGTATGCCTCTCCAGGGTCTCAGGCTGAGGTTTTTCCCATCACCTCCTGCCTGGTCCTTTTAATTGGAGATGCTGGGGATTGAACCTGGGACCTTCTGCATGCAAAGCAGATGCTCTGCCACTGAGCCATGACCCCTCTAAAGGCTCTTCAGGGTCTCATACTGAGGTCTTTCCCATCCCCTCCTACCTGATCCGTTTAACCGGAGATACTAGGGATTGACCCTGGGACCTTCTGCTTGCCAAGCAGATGTTTTCCAATGAGTGACATCAGATGTTTGACCACTGAGCCACGACTCCTCTCATGGCTCCCCAGGGTCTCAGGCAGAGGTCTTTCAAATTCCCTGCTGCCTGGTCCTTTTTAGCAGGAGATGCCGGGGATTGAACCTGGGACCTTCTGCATGCCAAGCAGATGTTTTCCAATCAATGACAGTCCCTCCATACTGATGGCACCCCCATGTCAATATCTCTTAAGGCAGGGGTGTCGAACTCATTATGAGGGTCAGATCTGACATAAATAAGACCTCGTCAGGCCAGACCACATGTGTCATAAAATATAATGCCAGGGAGCAGAGATTTATAAACTTTAGAAAGGACACAGACAAACACAAAGATCTTTTAAGAAACTTAAGACACGCTGAAAAGATTAGCACTCATAATATTTTATTTAACAGTCCCTGATAACTGACACCTCTTGCTCTGGATTATTGCATCGAAATCTGGAGACGGTGTCTGGGCTGTAGCAATCTCGAGTATGCTGTTCAGGTGTTGTTCAAGGGTGTGTCTGTTAAGCTGCAAACCTACTTTTGATTTACTGACATGCATTACGGAAATCTCACGGTCAGTGCTTTGAGCCTAAGAGCCAGGGGAAGACATGAAACGGCTAGGCATCGTGAGCGTTTGTACATAAGTTGCTTCATGGGCTGGTCAGCCAACAGAGGAAACGGAGGCTTTGCTCTGTAGCTCGATTGAGCAAGCCTGGCAAAGCAAGCTGTGATGCCAAAGGAAGCTAGAGAGGGAAAAGGAAGCAGACAACAGCGAGTTGCTCATGAGCCTGATAAGAGCCCTCTGGGGGCCTGATCCAACCTATGGGCTGCATGTTTGACACGCCTGTCTTAAGGGGCTGCATTTGGGCTGATGGACTGTGTGGTTTCTGCTCTCCCACACAATTGCTGCCTGAGGCATGGCAAATGCAGTCCTGCCACTTTGAGATGAGATTTCAGATTTGGGAACCTGATCTCCACCTCCTCCTCCGCCTCCTTGTGCCGTCCGTTTTTAGCTCTGCCTGAGCAGCAATCGTCCCGGATTGCGCATGACAGATTCCAGCACGGGTGAGGTTATTTTCAGGAATCATTTGAACTCCGTACATCTAAGATGACCTTTGAATTCAGGTCATTGATGTTACAGGTTTTGCCTAGGCGCTGGTCACACCAGGACAGCATTTGGGCTCAGCACGCAATGTACAGGAAGCACAGAGCTATCCGGGAAATGCGCATGGATCAGAGCCAAGTTGTCCCCTAGGCAAATCTAAGTGATGATCTCGGGCACCAGAACTTGGAGTGGGCAGATGAGTTACAGGGTCACTGGCAGCTGCAGGGTGCAGGGCACGGGGGGAGTCAGGAGGGACAATGAAGTCTGGCAAACAGGAAACTCAAAAGAGCAGAGGTCCATCAGTGGCTCCTAGCCACAGCGTATTCTTGGAACACTGTCTGGGGCAGTGATGCTCTGTATTCTTGGTGCTTGGAGGGGCAACAGTGTGAGGACTTCTACTGCCCTGGCCCCACTGATGGACCTCCGGCCACTGTGTAACACAGTGTTGGACTGGATGGGCCATTGGCCTGATCCAATATGGCTTCTCTTATGTTCTTATGTGACACAGAGTGTTGGACTGGAGGGGCCAGTGGCCTGATCCAACATGGCTTCTCTTATGTTCTTATGTGACACAGAGTGTTGGACTGGATGGGCCATTGGCCTGATCCAACATGGCTTCTCTTATGTTCTTATGTAACACAGAGTGTTGGACTGGGGGGGCCATTGGCCTGATCCAACATGGCTTCCCTTATGTTCGTATGTGACACAGAGTGTTGGACTGGATGGGCCATTGGCCTAATCCAACATGGCTTCTCTTATGTTCTTATGTGACACAGAGTGTTGGACTGGATGGGCCATTGGCCTAATCCAACATGGCTTCCCTTATGTTCTTATGTGACTCAGAGTGTTGGACTGGATGGGCCATTGGCCTGATCCAACATGGCTTCTCTTAGGTTCTTATGTGACACAGAGTGTTGGACTGGATGGGCCATTGGCCTGATCCAACGTGGCTTCTCTTATGTTCTTATGTGACACAGAGTGTTGGACTGGATGGGCCATTGGCCTGATCCAACATGGCTTCTCTTAGGTTCTTATGTGACACAGAGTGTTGGACTGGATGGGCCTTTGGCCTGATCCAACATGACTTCTCATATGTTCTTATTTTCTAAATCATGGCAAAGTAACAGAGGAAAAGCAAAAATTCTGTACCACCTTAAAGACTAACAAAATTTGTGGCAGGGGAGGAGCTTTCAGGAGTCACTGCATTGTATTGAAGAAGTCAGATCCAACCCCCATCCCTTGCCAGAGACCTGGCAACCCTAGTTGTTGCTGGCCTTCCAGAGGAACTGACTGGCTGCTGGGTGAGATGTGATGCTGGACTAGATGGACCACTGAGTTGATCCACCAGGGCTGTTCTGATGTTCTTGGGAAGGCCTCAGCCTCTCTGCCCTGTTGTTGGCCCTCCAGAGGAACTGGTTGGCCACTGTGTGAGATCCACTGGTCTGATCCAGCAGGGCTCTTCTTATGTTCTTTTCAGGGAAAGGCCTTGGCCTTTTTGCCCTGTTGTTGGCACTCCAGAGGAACTGGTTGGCCACTGTGTGAGACAGGATGCTGGACTAGATGGACCCTCCCTGGTCTGACCCAGCAGGGCTCTTCTGAAGTTCTTCTGAGGGGAAGGCCTCGGCCTCTCTGCCCTGTTGTTGGCCCTCCAGAGGAACTGGTTGGCCACTGTGTGAGACAGAAGGCTGGACTAGATGGACCCTCCCTGGTCTGACCCAGCAGGGCTCTTCTGAAGTTCTTCTCAGGGGAAGGCCTCGGCCTCTCTGCCCTGTTGTTGGCCCTCCAGAGGAACTGGTTGGCCACTGTGTGAGATCCACTGGTCTGATGCAGCAGGGCTCTTATGTTCTTTTCAGGGAAAGGCCTCGGCCTTTTTGCCCTGTTGTTGACACTCCAGAGGAACTGGTTGGCCTTTGTGTGAGACAGGAGGCTGGACTAGATGGACCGTCCCTGGTTTGATACAGCAGGGCTCTCTGAAGTTCTTCTCAGAGGAAGATCTCAGCTTCTCAGCCCTGTTGTTGGTCCTCCAGAGGAACTGGCTGGCCACTGTGTGAGGCAGGATGCTGGACTAAGTGGATCACTTGTCTCATCCATCTGGGCTTCTCTTATTATTCTTAAAATTCAGAAGGATCTGTGCTTGCTATTTACCAGTCAATTCCAGCTTCCGATAGAGCTCAGTCTGCCAGGAAAGTTTACTCCCGTTTGATGAAACAGTCTCATCTTTAAAGTCTTTCACAGACAAATTTGTTCTGTTTTTTTAAAAGATAAGACAAGTCTCTTATCTCAGCTTCAGACTTTTAAAACGAAAAATTGGCTAAATTGCAAGGTTGCTGGGGGAGGATGAATAAGTCATTTTGCAAAACAGTTTCTTGTCCGAGTCCTTGGAGCTGGTTGGACCTCGTTTTGGGGAGGGTGCACACACAAACACATGAATCTGACTTCTACTGAATCAGACCCTCAGTCCATCAAAGTCAGTATTGCCTACTCAGATTGGCAGCAGCTCTCCAGGGTCTCAAGCTGAGGTTTTTCACGCCTACTTGCCTGGACTCTTTTTAGTTGGAGATGCCAGGGATTGAACCTGGGACTTTCTGCATGCCAAGCAGATGCTCTACCATTGAGCCATGGCCCCTCTTCAGTGGCTCTCCAGGGTCTCAGCAAACATCTTTCCCATCGCCTACTGCCTGGTCCTTTTAAACTGGAGACGTCTGGGGATTGAACCTGGGACCTTCTGCTTCCCAAGCAGATGCTCTACCACTGAGCTACAGCCCCCCCTGTACGTCTCTCCAGGGTATCAGGCTGAGGTCTTTCCCATTGCCTACTGCCTGGTCCTTTTAAACTGGAGACGCCGGGGATTGAACCTGGGACCTTCTGCTTACCAAGCAGATGCTCTACCACTGAGCTACAGCCCCACTGTATGTCTCTCCAGGGTCTCAAGCTGAGGTCTTTCCCATCACCTCCTGCCTGGTCCCTTTTAAACTGGAGATGCCGGGGATTGAACCTGGGACCTTCTGCATGCCAAGCAGAGGCTCTACCACTGAGCCACTGGCAGCTGCCGAGGATCAGATTGTGATTTCTCAGTGCCTCTGGTTCTGAGCTGTGCCCTCGGGCTGCCCCACCTCCTTGGGGTTGCACTTAACCCAGATCCAGATCCAGCTGGAAGAATGGCCCAGATGTCACAATGCTGTAGGGAGGAGTCCTGGCTCCCCCCCTGTCCTCCTCAGCTTAGCCAATATCAGCTTTTTTAAAAAAAGGTAAAAGTGCAAGCACCAGTCGTTTCCGACTCTGAGGTGACATTGCTTTCACGACGTTTTCACGGCAGACTTTTTACGGGGTGGTTTGCCATTGCCTTCCTCGGTCCTCTACGCTTTCCTCCCAGCAAGCCGGGGACTCAATTTACCGACCTTGGAAGGCTGAGTCAACCTCAAGCTGGCTACCTGATAACCCAGCTTCTGCCAGGGATCGAACTCAGGTCATGAGCGGAGGGCTCCGACTGCAGTACTACGCTCCCGGAACGCTGGCTGAGGCGGCACAGAGGTGATACGATCGCCATCTTCAAGTCCTTGAAGGGCTGTCTTATATAGAGGATGGTGTGGAATCATTTTCTGTGGCCCCGGAAGGTCGGACCAGAACCAGTGGGTTGGAATTAAATCAAAAGAGCTTCCAGCTCAACATTAGGAAGAACTTCCTGACTGTTAGAGCGGTTCCTCAGTGGAACAGGCTTCCTCCTAGGGAGGTGGTGGGCTCTCCTTCCTTGGAGATTTTTCAACAGAGGCTAGATGGCCATCTAACAGCGATGAAGATCCTGTGAATTTAGGGGGAGGTGTTTGTGAGTTTCCTGCATTGTGCAGGGGGTTGGACTAGGTGACCCTGGAGCTCCCTTCCAACTCTATGATTATAGGAGGTGGCCAAGAGGTGATATGATCACCACCTTCAGGTCCTTGAAGGGCTGTCACATAGAAGATGGTGTGGAATTCTTTTCTGTGGCGTCAGAAGGTAGGACCAGAACCAATGGGCTGAAATTAAATCAAAAGAGTTTCCGGCTCAACATTAGGAAGAACTTCCTGACAGTCAGAGCGGTTCCTCAGTGGAACAGGCTTCCTCGGGAGGTGGTGGGCTCTCCTTCCTTGCAGGTTTTTCAACAGAGGCTAGGTGGCCATTTGACAGCCGTGAAGATCCTGTGAATATAGAGGGAGGTATTTGTGGGTTTCCTGCATTGTGCAGGGGGTTGATGACCCTAGACGTCCCTTCCAACGCTATGATTCTATGAAGGTTTCCCCGGGTAAATATAAAAGCTTTCCAGACTCAAACCTCCCTTTGTCAGATACAAGCAGGAATGGAGATCCTGGAGTCCTTCTATTCCAGTCCGGAGGCGGGAGCGGGCGTTGCAAGGAAGGGAGTCAGCGTACAGAGGCAAAAGGGCAAGCTTCTCGAGTCGAGCTTCGGAGCAGAAAACCAGCCTCTACCGCGAGATAAGGATTGTCTGTCGGACTTTGTGTTGCCAGCTTATCGGTTTGGAATCGTGGCCTCAGGGTCAAGTTGGAGGCGGCGTGCTGGCAGCGATCCACGACCTCCAATGTGCATTTTATGGTTTAGTAGGATAACCTATGCCCATGCTCAGCACCAAATGGCTCTGTGAACATATGAACATATGAAGCTGCCTTCTACTGAATCAGACTTTCGGTCCATGAAAGCCAGTATTGTCTACTCAGACTGGCAGCGGCTCTCCAGGGTCTCAAGCTGAGGTTTTTCATGCCTACTTGCCTGGACCCTTTTTAGTTGTAGATGCCGGGGATTGAACCCGGTACCTTCTGCTTCCCAAGCAGATGCTCTACCACTGAGCCACAGCCCCATTCATGGCTCTCCAGGGTCTCAAGCTGAGGTTTTTCACGCCTATTTGCCTGGAGCCTCTTTAGTTGGAGATGCTGGGGATTGAACATGGGACCTTCTGTTTACCGAGCAGATGCTCTACTACTGAGCCACTGTCCCTCCGGAGAACATATGAAGCTGCCTTCTACTGAATCAGACCCCTTTCGGTCCATCACAGTCAGTCTTGTCTACTCAGACTGTCAGCGGCTCTCCAGGGTCTCAAGCTGTGGTTTTTCACGCCTACTTGCCTGGACCCTTTTTAGTTGGAGATGCCGGGGATTGAACCTGGGACCTCCTGCTTACCAAGCAGATGCTCTACCACTGAGTCACTGTCCCGGTGGCATTTCCAGCATTTCTGGGGCTCAGTTTGGATGCAGCCGGCAATAGTAATAATGGACTTAGTTGCCACATCGGATGTTAACTGCTTTATTATCCGCATACCAATTTACTGCAATTTGCATGTCTTATCTAATGTTATTCCAATTTTAGCTGTATTTATTGCTCAGTTACTTAGGCATCTTGACTCTAATTAGCTCTTCCTGATGACTAACTGCCCCCCCCCCGCCGCACCTTTATGTAATATTTGAGGAAATCTCTAAGTACCATGGGACTCAAACCTCGTTTTTACATCTGTTTGTTAACTCTTGTATTTGTGTGCTAGTTTACTTAAGAACAATAGAGAAGCCATGTTGGATCAGGCCAATGGCCCATCTGGTCCAACACTCTGTGTCACACAGGGGCCAGAAAAACCAGGTGCCATCAGGAGGTCCACCAGTGGGGCCAGGACACTAGAAGCCCTCACACTGTTCTGCCCTTCCCCCCCCGCACAAGCACCAAGAATACAGAGCATCATTGCTTCAGATGTAAGAACATAGGAGAAGTCATCCAGTCCAACACTCTGTGTCACACTGTGGCCAAAACCCAGGGGCCATCAGGAAGTCCACCAGTGGTGCCAGGACGCTAGAAGCCCTCCCACTGTGCCCCCCCCCAAGCACCAAGAATACAGAGTATCACTGCTCCAGACATAAGAACATAAGAGAAGCCATGTTGGATCAGGCCTGTGACGCATCCAGTCCAACACTCTGTGTCAAATAAGAACAGAAGAGAAGCCATGTTGGATCAGGCCAGTGGCCCATCCAGTCCAACACTCTGTGTCACATAAGAACATAAGAGAAGCCACGTTGGATCAGGCCTGTGACGCATCCAGTCCCACACTCTGTCACACAGGGGCCAAAAAACCCAGGTGCCATCAGGAGGTCCACCAGTGGGGCCAGGACACTAGAAGCCCTCACACTGTTTTGCCCCACCCCCAAGCACCAAGAATACAGAGCCTCATTGCCCCAGACAGAGAGTTCCAACAATAAGCTGTGGCTAAGAGCCACTGATGGACCTCTGCTCCAGATGCTTATCCAACCCCCTCTTGAAGCTTTCTATGCTTGTAGCCGTCCCCACCTCCTGTGGCAGTCCCTGACTCTAAGAACATAAGAGAAGTGCTTAGGGCTGAAACGCTTAGGGCTCTTTAGCTTGGAGAAACGTCGACTGTGGGGTGACATGAGAGAGGTTGACAAGATAATGCATGGGATGGAGAAAGTAGAGAAAGAAGTACTTTTCTCCCTTTGCCCCCCCAGTCGAAAGAAGAGACAGACACGAGTGTTGGGTTATAACCGGGCCGCTTTATTAAATCAATTAACCTGTAAACTCGGCAGGGATAAGGCCTGACAGAACAAGCCCTGGGGTCACCCCTTGACCCCGCCTTGTCCTAAGGGCGAGCACCCCTGCCCCCAGCACAAACCCGCCGTAATTCGGGTTGTAACTGAGCGGCCAGGCCTCCAGCCATTCATCACCTGGGCCAGCATCGATCCCCATGGAAAGATCCGCCCAGGTGAGGCTACCCGTGATCTGCATTTCCCGCACTGAGCCGTTTAGCCCATCTGCGGTTCATACAGACCACCAGCACCACTGGTGCTAGGCCATAGGGTCTCCCCTGCAAAATCCTGTGGCCAAAACATCCCCCAGCCAGCGACCTAAAACTGCATAAAGAACTCCAGGACCTAACACTATAAGGCAGTACAAGGTAGGCGAAAAACAACTCCACATGGGCCAATTATGTGAAGAAGAAAAAATTCCTACCTGGCCCCCCAAAAGGGGCAACCGGTCGAAACCTGTACTGCCTAGGGCGGGTGGGCGGGCAGAGAGCCAGCGAAGACGACAAGCACTCTGGGCGGAGCCAGGGCTTATAAAGCCCTGACCACGCCCACCCCCTATAGGACAGCTCAAGAAGCCAAGCTGTTCCTCACTTCTTCCGCGGGGGCAAAGACGGCCCCCAGCTTAATCGCGGGCGAAGCCGGCGCAGCTGGGAAGGTGCCGAGCCTTGCCCCCCCAGTCGAAAGAAGAGACAGACACGAGTGTTGGGTTATAACCGGGCCGCTTTATTAAATCAATTAACCTGTAAACTCGGCAGGGATAAGGCCTGACAGAACAAGCCCTGGGGTCACCCCTTGACCCCGCCTTGTCCTAAGGGCGAGCACCCCTGCCCCCAGCACAAACCCGCCGTAATTCGGGTTGTAACTGAGCGGCCAGGCCTCCAGCCATTCATCACCTGGGCCAGCATCGATCCCCATGGAAAGATCCGCCCAGGTGAGGCTACCCGTGATCTGCATTTCCCGCACTGAGCCGTTTAGCCCATCTGCGGTTCATACAGACCACCAGCACCACTGGTGCTAGGCCATAGGGTCTCCCCTGCAAAATCCTGTGGCCAAAACATCCCCCAGCCACCGCCAATGCCAAGCCTCTGCTTAGGCATTAGCGCCCCACCGGACGGCCCAGAGCCGACCGCAAACACTGCCGAATTTCCTCCAAAAAGGCCCGGTTGCCCAACTCCGACAGGTGGACACCATCCGGCCTATACAGGTCGGCTTGATCTACCCGTATGGCCGGATGAGGCAAAAACAAACCCAAGCCACCCTCCATGGCTACCTGAAGAGCCCTATTAACCTTGCGCCTCGCGCGCTCCACCCCCCCAGGTGAAAGGGCATACCTCCACACCCTGCGTGGCAGAATAGCTGACCACACTAAAAGCACCCCCGGCCATCTCCATCTAATCTCATGGAGATCAGCCAGGGCCTGCTGCAAGAGAGCCTTCCCTCGCAACAGCCCCAGGTCGTTCCCGCCCAAATGAACGACAAGTATGTGTGGAGGCCTGCCAGCCCTTTCCCTGAACAATAGGGGCATAATTCCGGGCCAACGCAGGCCCCGCCGTCCCAGCCACTCCACGACGGCCCAAGCACTGAGCCCAAGCTGGGTACCAACTGAAGACCGCCGAGCTTGATGGGCAGCCCAGAATACCATGCTGTGCCCACAGATGAGAATACGCCGTCTCTCACCCCGAGCCACAGCACCTGAAAAGACAGAATAGTGTTAAACGAATGAATCAAAACCCGAAACGCCCAAATTCAATGACCGCTAACTGGGCCACCCATGGGCACCTTTCAGGCCAACAACGGGCGCACATACGACTTAAATGCCGCCGACCGCCATCTCCCAATCCTCCGAATGGTGGTTGGCGTGTAACCCATTGAAGCAGCTGTGGAGGCTGCTCCAATGCGGAACGAATGTGTACCAAATTTGACCCCCTCCAAGCCGATGGCACTCAACGCTCGACTCGTCACAGCCCAAAACTGAAACTTGGTGAGAGGGGACCCATCCTCGTGCCTGAAAAAGGGGCCCTCCACACAGCCCCGTAGCTGAATGTAGTGTGTAACTGCCTGCACCGGACATAACTCCGGTACCTCACACCTACCAATTGTTATGATGGACCCCCGCTGCCTCTGGTCAGTCTTGGACCGCCGAAGCGTCAAAATGATCTGCCCCTGAACCAATTTGACATCCCCGGCTTGCAGCGCCCTGCGTGACGTATCGGACTTGGCTTGCAAAACTAACTCACTAATGCGCAACGCGCCAAAAAACGCCACCAATGATGCCGCGTGAAACAACGCAGCCTCAAAAGGAGAAGAACAAATAACAGGCCAGCACCCAAACAGCCCCTTCAAAACAGCTGGGGAAATGGGCTGCCGATCGTCAGAACGTGGGCCACGCTCCCTGGCCCACCCCTCCAACATCTTCCTAATGCGGAAGTCTGACGTATTATCCACAAACCCCTGGGCTTTACTCAAAAAGGCCAAAGCAGCCAGTTGGCCCCTAATAGTCCTAAGCCCCAAACCCCTTTCCTTCTGGGAAACGCTGAATTGCATAATGTGGGCCGTGGGAATCGGCCAGCAATCCGGCAAATCAGCGGCCCTCCTGAACTCCCAGAATTGGCAAGCCGCTCTATTATATGCCCTTCTGGTGCTAGGCGCTAATGCCAACTGAATGGCCCTACCGGCTTCGGCTTCCCAAGCTGCCATAGGTCCCATGGCATCCGTGCCGGCCGCGGGTCCGCTTCTGGGGCGAGCTGCCGAAAACGCTCCATCTGTTGGCGAGATAGAGCGTCCGCCACCCCATTGCAGACACCGGGTACATGCCTTGCCGTGAACAAAGTGTTCAACTGAAGGCAACGTAGCGTAAAGGCCCTCACCAGATTCATCACCACTTTGGATTTCGAGGTCAAGGAGTTGATAACATGTACAACTGCCATGTTATCACACCAGAAGAGCACAGAATGGTTGGCGAGCTGCTCACCCCATAGCCAAACTGCGACCAGGATGGGGAAAAACTCCAAAAATGTCAAGTCCCTAATGAGCTCGCTATCCAACCATTCCGCCGGCCACTGCTCTGCACACCAGTGCCCTCTGAAATAGACTCCAAACCCGGTAGACCCTGAGGCGTCAGAGGAGATCTGAAGCTCGGCTTCAATCTTCAACTCCTCCCTCCAAAAGGAAACGCCATTGAATTCATCCAGAAACCTGACCCATACCTCCAGGTCCGCCCGCATGCCGGCCGAAATGCGAACCCTATGATGGGGAGAGCGCAACTGGCACATAGCGTCACAAAGACGCCTCAAGAAGGCCCTGCCTGGTGCCACGACTTTGCAAGCAAAGTTGAGGTGACCAACCAACTGTTGCAGGTCCAACAACGAAACCTTGCGCCTAGCCATAAGTGTAGCCAACCTGACCTTGAGGTCGGCTACCTTTGCCTCTGGCAGTCGAGAAGACTGGTTGAGCGTATCCAACTCGATACCCAGAAAGGTAAGCACCTCACAGGGCCCTTCCGTCTTCTCGTGTGCCAGGGGCACCCCCAGCTCATCGGCCAGCCCCTGGAATGCACATAGCAACCTGCCACACTGCCCAGTACCCGGAGGACCCACGAAAAGGTAGTCATCAAGGTAATGCGCAGTGGCCGAACACCCAGTCCTATCCCGCAATGCCCACTCCAAGAAGGAACTAAATCGCTCAAAGGCAGCGCATGATATAGAGCACCCCATGGGAAGGGCACGATCCATATAAAATCTGCCCTCAAAACAAAATCCCAGGAGCTCAAAATCATCAGGGTGGACTGGCAAGAGGCGAAATGCCGACTTAATGTCGCATTTTGCCATCTCCGCCCCCACCCCACAACCACGCACAACCTTGACCGCCTGGTCAAAGGAAGTGTACCTAACCGAACATAGCTCCTCTGGAATAGCGTCGTTAACCGACGCCCCTTTGGGGTAGGACAAATGGTGTATGAGCCGGTACTCCCCGGGTGCTTTCTTCGGCACCACTCCCAAAGGGGAAACCCTCAACGCCGGGACAGGTGGAGTGTCAAAAGGTCCGAGGACTCTGCCCTCCTCGCACTCCTTGCCGATCTTAGCTCGAACAATATGCTCGAGACCAGATACAGACCTGAGGTTGGACGCAAAATAAGGGGCCCTTGGCCCCTGAAATGGGATCCTAAAACCAAATGCAAACCCGTCGCTCAAATATTGCCCATCAGCCTTACGTGGGTACCTCTTCAAAAGACTATTGAGTACCCTCAGCCGAATGGGACTGGGACCCCTTACCAGGAGGCTGCTGCCCTGCACTGCCGCCAGCGGGGCGCTTGCCCCCTCCCCTAGGCTTTGCTCTGCTGCATGCGGACATAGCATGAGGCCCGTTACAGAGCGGGCACTCATGTTTGAACCTACAAGGCTTCCGGGGGCACGCTCCCTTTGAAGCGAACTCCCAACAAAGCATCCGGGTTTGAACCGGCTGGCCCGCCGCTGGGCGGGCCCCTGTATTCTGCAGCTGCTTGTGAACCAAATGTCCGCTGTCGGACCTGTCCCCCATGTTCGGCTTGGCCGGCGACATCAGCTGCAACCAAAGCTGTTGGTTGACTTGATCCCAAGGCAACCCTGGATTGACTGCCGCCCTCATTCTGAAAGCTTCGTCATATTGCAGCCATGCTGCACCTACGAAGTCCGAATAAGCCCTATACACTATATCCATGTATTGGAACAGGGCGGCGGCCCTTGTTGGCTGAGCCCGGGCGATGACACCCGCATAAATAAGAAACCCCGGCAACCAGTTCGCCCAGGTTCTATCCACCTTCCTGCGCTTAAGCTTTTCTTTCTCCTTTTCGTCAAGCTCTTCCTTGCTTTTCTTTTCGAGCTCACGATACAGGAGGCTGAACACATCAACGAACTCGCCACGCAAAATTTTGTCACGTGTGGCGCTCGTTAAGTGATCACCCAAAGGCAACGAAGTGTCGCCAAATGGGATCGCGTGGCATGGAATACTAGAATAAGGGACGGGGGGGTAAAACCACCCCCCGCCTGACCCCCTGGGCCACAAGCCTTGCCACTGTGCGTATTGCTGCCCGCCCCATGGCAAAACCCCTGACGTGGGTGGAACCATCGCAGCCGCCGGGGTGGACGGAGCCGCCTGCTGGACTAGTGCCTGCGGACCAGATCCACTGAAACCGGCAGCCCCTAAACTGTGGCCCTGCATCGCAGGATTCTGCATTGCCCAGGCCCAGGGGGACCCCAAATCCCAGGGAACAATGGGTGCCCCAGGTTGCCCTCCGCCCGAAACCCCGCTCCCCATCACTGGAGGGAGGGGTTGCGTTTGTACTGGTCCCCATGGCCAATGTGGTGTCTGGTGCTGAAAACACTTACCAGCATCCAAAGAAGGACCAACACCATCAGGAGAGCGGGGCAAGCCGTCCCCAGCGCCGCCGCCCGTCGACTGCTCCCCAGACGGGCCCTCGCCAGGATCGTCTTCTTCATCCAAATGCAGCGAAGGATCAGGAACAGCCGCTCCGCCCTGCAACGCAGACAAACGGGCCAGCATCTCCGCTTCAAACATGGGTCGCTTTGACCGCTCTGAAGCACGGCGGCGACCCTGCCAAATCGGGGCCCCTGCAGCGACTCTCTGCTGCTCCAAGGCCTCCAGCTGCTGGATAATGGCCAACCTAACCTGATCTCCCGAAATTTGCCCCTCATTGGGGCCCGGTTGACCGCCACGGCCCCTGGGAGGGCGAGCGGGCTGCTTGCCCTTAGCCTTCCCCACACCCTTTCTAGGTGTCATGATACCCCACTAATACAGCAAACACCCCGACTCAAACAAGAATGGGCTGAAAACTAATTAGTAGCCCCCCCAAAATCGAATACAGCACTGCAAATGCACAGCAATGACGGCCCAGCACTGAGCGGTCAGCCCGGGTGCTATTCTCCTTCACTTCTCTCTCTTTTTTTTTTTTTTTTAAATAATAAAATGGCCGCCAGAGACGGACTCAGCCGGGCCCTAAAATGGCCGCCCAGCAACAGTCAGTCACCCCAGCGCACGCGGCTCAGCTAAAATGGCCGCCCAGCAACAGTCAGTCACCCCAGCGCGCGCGGCTCAGCTAAAATGGCCGCCGCGCACGCTCCCTGCAGCACAACGCTCAATCCAGGCCTAACTCCCGCCCGAAATCAGCCGCCGCTCGCGCTATAAGGCCCCGAAAATAAGCCGCCGCATGCGCTGCCGGCCGCACCCGGATTGTTGAATACTAAGAGGGGGGGGGTGTGCAGGAAAAGGGGGGGGTACCAGCAAAGATATGACCACCCCGCGCTGAGCGCTAGCCCGAAAATGGCCGCCGCGCGCGTCGCGTGCTATGCACGAGGGAATTGAGAGGCCTAAGGCACCCCAAACAAACTGCCGCCGCTCGCGCCGCGGGCGCCCCAAGGCGGCCCTCGCTCACGCCGCAGCCCGACCCGGACACAATCGTCCCCAATAGTCTCCCTGCGGGCCCCGAAACCAAACCACAAAGAAAAGGCTCCTCAAAACCGCCGAACGCTCCTCAGCCGACAGAGCCGCTGCCCTTGCGTGCCGCTCCACCGACTCCGCGTCGCCTCCGCTTCCCAATGCCTCAGCCCGCACCGGCCAACGACCGTGGCTCTCCCTCAGAGAGCCAGCGAAGACGACAAGCACTCTGGGCGGAGCCAGGGCTTATAAAGCCCTGACCACGCCCACCCCCTATAGGACAGCTCAAGAAGCCAAGCTGTTCCTCACTTCTTCCGCGGGGGCAAAGACGGCCCCCAGCTTAATCGCGGGCGAAGCCGGCGCAGCTGGGAAGGTGCCGAGCCTTCTCACAATACAAGAACTCGTGGGTATTCGATGAAATTGCTGAGCAGACAGGTTAAAACGGATAAAAGGAAGTACTTCTTCACCCAAAGGGTGATTGACATGTGGAATTCACTGCCACAGGAGGTGGTGGCGGCCACAAGCATAGCCACCTTCAAGAGGAGGTTAGATAAAAATATGGAGCAGAGGTCCATCAGTGGCTGTTAGCCACAGTGTGTGTGTGTGTGTGTGTGTGTGTGTGTGTGTGTATTTGGCCGCTGTGTGACACAGAATGTTGGACTGGATGGGCCATTGGCCTGATCTAACATGGCTTCTCTTATGTTCTTAAGCCGTGTTGGATCAGGCCAATGGCCCATCCAGTCCAACACTTTGTGTCACATAAGAACATAAGAGAAGCCCTGTTGGATTAGGCCAATGGCCCATCCAGTCCAACACTCTGTGTCACATAAGAACATAAGAGAAGCCCTGTTGGATCAGGCCAATGGCCCATCCAGTCCAACACTCTGTGTCACATAAGAACATAAGAGAAGCCATGTTGGATCAGGCCAATGGCCCATCCAGTCCAACACTCTGTGTCACATAAGAACATAAGAGAAGCCATGTTGGATCAGGCCAGTGGCCCATCCCATCCAACACTCTGTTGTCACATAAGAACATAAGAGAAGCCATGTTGGTTCAGGCCAATGGCCCATCCAGTCCAGCACTCTGTGTCACATAAGAACATAAGAGAAGCCATGTTGGATCAGGCCAGTGGCCCATCCAGTCCAGCACTCTGTGTCACATAAGAACATAAGAGAAGCCATGTTGGATCAGGCCAGTGGCCCATCCAGTCCAACACTTTGTGTCACACAGTGGCCAAAACCCAGATGCCACCACTTGGGCCAGATCTTTAGAAGTCCTCGCATTGTTGCCCTCCAAGCACCAAGAATCCTTAGCATCTTAAGAACCTAAGAACATAAGGGGAACCATGTTGGATCAGGCCAATGGCTCCCAAGCACAACGCATCCAGAGCATTTTAAGAACATAAGGGAAACTGTATTGGATCAGGCCAATGGTTCATGCAAGAAGATGAAGAAGATATTAGATTTATATCCCGCCCTCCACTCCGAAGAGTCTCAGAGCGGCTCACAATCTCCTTTCCCTTCCTCCCCCACAACAGACACCCTGTGAGGTGGGTGGGGCCCAGAGAGCTCTGACAGAAGCTACCCTTTCAAGGACAATTCCTGCGAGAGCTATGGCTGACCCAAGGCCATTCCAGCACGTGCAAGTGGAGGAGTGGGGAATCAAACCCGGTTCTCCCAGATAAGAGAGCTCTGGCTGACCCAAGGCCATTCCAGCAGCTGCAAGTGGAGGAGTGGGGAATCAAACCCGGTTCTCCCAGATAAGAGAGCTCTGGCTGACCCAAGGCCATTCCAGCAGGTGCAAGTGGAGGAGTGGGGAATCAAACCCGGTTCTCCCAGAAAAGAGAGCTCTGGCTGACCCAGTTCTCCCTGATAAGAGTCCGCACACTTAATCACTACACCAAACTGGCATTAACGTTGTGAGCTCCTGCATTAATTAGTGTGCTCTGGGGCTCTGTAGCTCTCAGGAAGGAAAAGCTAGGCAGGTGGGGTAGAAGAAAAAGAAGACGACTGCAGATTTATACCCCACCCTTCTCTCTCAGAGTGGCTTACC
This sequence comes from Heteronotia binoei, assembly GCF_032191835.1. Lineage (NCBI taxonomy): Eukaryota > Metazoa > Chordata > Lepidosauria > Squamata > Gekkonidae > Heteronotia > Heteronotia binoei. Next base: position 76,330 of record NW_026800030.1, read on the forward strand.
ATCTCCTATATCTTCTCCCCCCACAACAGACACCCTGTGAGGTGGGTGGGGCTGAGAGAGCTCTGACAGAAGCTGCCCTTTCAAGAACAACTCCTGCGAGAGCTGCGGCTGACCCAAGGCCGTTCCAGCAGCTGCAAGTGGAGGAGTGGGAAATCGAACCCGGTTCTCCCAGATAAGAGTCTGCACTCTTAACCACTACACCAAAATAAAGTTCAGAATTGTATCATCCCAACCCCCCCTTCCCTGTCCATGGAAAAATTGTCTTCCACAAAACCAGTCCCTGGTGCCAAAAAGGTTGGGGACCACTGCCCTATGGAGACCAATTTCTTTAGGACATAATAGAAAATTGATCTGTGGGTATCTGGGGCTCTGGGTGGCTTTTTTTTTTAGGTAAGGGCACCAAAATTTCAGCATGGCATCTGGTGCCTCTCCTCAAAACACCCTCCAAGTTTCATAAAGTTTGGACCAGATGGTCCAATTCTTTGAGCCCCCAAAGAAGGTGCCTCTGTCCATTATTTCCAAAAGGCATTTCAAAGGCGTGCGGTCCCTTTAAATGGGATGGCCAGAACTCTCTTTGGAGTTCAACGATGCTTGTCACATCCTGGCTCCACCCCCAAAGTCTCCTAGCTCCACCTCCCGAAGTCCCCAGATATTTCTTGAATTGGACTCGGCAACCCTAATTGGTTCTCAGGGTCTCGATGCAGTTGAAACACAAACCAACCGCTAGGTGGCGCCAGTGGGAAAAACAAGCAGGCAAGCAATGCAGGCTCTATCGTCTCAATAGAATATTTACTAGGGGTGGGGTTGCCAACTCCGAGTTCGGAAATTCCTGGGGATTTGGAGGGTGGAGCCTGTGGAGGATGGGATTTGGGGGAGGGACCTCACTCAAGTAAGGTCGCCAGTCTCCAGCTAGGGCTGGAAATATCCTCCTATTCACAACTGATCTTCAGATGAAAGATAATTTCCCATGGAGAACATGGCTGCTTTGGAGGGTGAACTCCATGACGCTGTACCCTACGGAGGTCTCCCCCTTCCCCAAACCCCGCCCTCTCCACTCCTCCACATGCAGCTGCTGGGTGACCTTGGGACAGCCACAAGTTCTCAGCAGAGCCATTCTGCTCAAGGGCAGTTTTTAGAGAGCTCTCTCAGCCCCACCTACCTCACAGGGTTTCATAAGAACATAAGGGAAGCCATGTTCGATCAGGCCAGTAGACCATCCAATCTAACACTCTGTGTCACACAGTGGCGAAAAAAACCAAAGGTGCCATCAAGAGGTCCATCAGTGGGGCCAGGACACTAAAAGCTCTCCCACTGTGCCCCCCCCCCCAAGCACCAAGATTACGGAGCATCACTGCCTAAGACATAAGAACATAAGAGAAGCCATGTTGGATCAGGCCAATGGCCCATCCAGCCCAACACTCTGTGTCACACAGTGGCCAAAAAAACCCCCAAGTGCCATCAGGAGGTTTACAAGTGGGGCTAGAAGCCCTTCCACTTTGCCCCCCCCCCCCACAAGAATACAGAGCATCACTGCCCCAGACATAAGAACATAAGAGAAGCCATGCTGGATCAGGCCAATGACCCATCCAGTCCAACACTGTGTCACACAGTGGCCAGAAAAAACCCCAGGTGCCATCAGGAAGTCCACCAGTGGGGCCAGAACTCCAGAAGCTTCCCCACTTTTCCCTCTCCAAGCACTAAGTATAAAGAGCATCACTTGCCCCAGACAAAGAGTTCCATCAATTACGGTATGCTGTGGCTAATAGCCACTGATGGACCTCTGCTCCAGATGCTGATCCAATCCCCTCTTGAAGCTGGCTATGCTTGTAGCCGCCACCACCTCCTGTGGCAGTGAATTCCACATGTTAATCACCCTTTGGGTGAAGAAGTACCTCCTTTCATCCGTTCTAACCCGACTGCTCAGCAATTTCATGGAATGCCCACGAGTTCTTGTATTGTGAGGAAGGGAGAAAAGTATTTCTTTCTCTACCTTCTCCATCCCATGCATCATCTTGCAAACCTCTATCATGTCCCCTCTCAGTCGACATTCCTCTATGGCAAGAGCCCCAAGCATTTTAACCTTTCTTCATAGGGAAAGTGTTCCAACCCTTGAATCATTCTAGTTGCCCTTTCCTGTGTTTTGTTTCCAGTGCAATAATATCTTTTTTTGAGGTGCGGTGACCGGAATTGTACACAGTACTCCAAATGAGGCTGTACCATTGATTTATATGGGGGCATTATGATACTGGCTGGTTTGTTTTCAATTCAGCTAGACTGACGAAATCCCGAAAATCTGGGAGCTTGGAAGAGGAGGGTGGGAAAGAGGAACAAAGTGTCTCTTTGTGACACCACGGACCCTGGGCGCTAGGCCAGCTCTGTGCAATAATTGAGCCTGACACATTTCCATCCCGTTATCTATCTCGCGTAATCGAGTTCTCGGCTAGTCGATGAGGTGGAATATTTGCACACAGACAACCGGGACCGGGAAGAGATGAGGCCCCCAGGAAACACAACATTAATCACCAGGCTGAGTCATCAATCCTGATGAAACCCCAAACTTTGAAGGAGGGTCGGGGAGAAAGGCCCCCTCGCTGGGGCGAAAGCCACCTGAATCACTCCAGGCTTTTCCCCTTCGTGTTGGTTTTGGATCAGCTCCACTTGTTCGTTCACAGTGAGACAGAGTGGAGTGTGAAATCTGGATCCCACACGCAGCCCGGACGTCGGAGGAGAGGGGCCTGTTCCAAGAACCAGCCGGAGCTTTCAGCCCACCCTTTATGACGACATTGCAAAAACAAGATATTGTACCAGATTCTTTATAGAGTAGAGCTTGACATGGAAAATCAAAAGGTCGGGGTGGCCAAACTTGCCCCAGACAGAGTTCCACCAATACCCTGTGGCTAATAGCCACTGATGGACCTCTGCTCCGTTTGCTTATCCAATCCCCTCTTGAAGCTGGCTATGCTTGTGGCCGCCGCCACCTCCTGTGGCAGTGAATTCCACATGTTAATCACCCTTTGGGTGAAGAAGGACTTCCTTTTATCCGTTCTAACCCGTTTGCTGAGCAATTTCATTGAGCGCCACTTGTATTGTGAGAAAGGGAGAAAAGGACTTATTTCTCTGCCTTCTCCATCCCATGCATAATCTTGTAAACCTCTATCATGTCACCCCGCAGTCGACGTTTCTCCAAGCTGAAGAGCCCCAAGCGTTTTAAGCTTTCTTCATAGGGAAAGTGTTCCAAACCTTGAATCATTCTAGTTGCCCTTTTCTGCACTTTCTCCAATGCTATAATATCTTTTTTTGAGATGTGGTGACCAGACTTGCATGTCATATATAATAATTATACAGAATTATACTGTCGATTTTTCCAGAATATTCAGAGTATTTTTATCACTCCAATTTTATCCAATTTACCAGGTAGAAGAACCAACCAGTTTCATATCTCTCTCCTTCCTGGAGATTGTTGTAATGAAAAAAATGGTAAAGGTAGTCCCCTGTGCAAGCACCAGTCGTTTTCGAACTCTGGGGTGATGTTGCTTTCACAGTGTTTTCACGGCAGACCTTTTATGGGATGATTTGCCATTGCCTTCCTCGGTCATCTACACTTTCCCCCTAGCAAGCTGGGGACTCATTTTACCAACCTCAGAAGGATGGAAGGCTGAGTCAACCTGGAGCCGGCTACCTTAACCCAGCTTCCGCTGGGATCGAACTCAGGTCATGAGCAGAGGGCTCCAACTGCTGTACTGCAGCTTTACCACTCTGTGCCACGGGGCTCTTTTGTTGTAATGAACCAACCCTTAAAGTAGCCAGATTTTGTGCTCAGGCATGTTTGATTAGACAGAAGCGCGCCATCCAGTCTTAATATTTTTGCCCGGTATTGCATTTTTATGCTTAGCGTATCCAGGCCTTGGGTTCAGCAGGAGCTCACAGGAGCACAGCTCCTGAACCTTTCTGAGGGTTCCCCCTCCTTCTCCCCACCTTGTCCATTGAACAGAAGGTGCAGCTGCGTAACAATCCCTGGATGAGCTCCACCACCTATTTTTCTGCAGAATGACCCCTGAGTGTATCTAGTAGGATTGAAGATATGGAACCAATATAACTGTTGGATGATGACTTTTGATTCCAAATTCTGATCTTGGATGGTAATCATATGAACATATGAAGCTGCCTTCTACTGAATCAGACCCTTGGTCCATCAAAGTCAGTATTGTCTTCTCAGACTGGCAGCGGCTCTCCTGGGTCTCAAGCTGAGGGTTTTCACGCCTGTTTGCCTGGACCCTTTTTTGGAGATGCCGGGGATTGAACCTGGGACCTTCTGCTTCCCAAGCAGATGCTCTGCCACTGAGCTACAGCCCCACTGTATGTCTCTCCAGGGTCTCAGGCGGAGGTCTTTCCCATTGCCTACTGCCTGGTTCTTTTAACTGGAGATGCTGGGGACTGAACCTGGAACCTTCTGCTTACCAAGCAGATGCTCTACCACTGAGCTACAGCCCCACTGTATGTCTCTCCAGGGTCTCAGGCGGAGGTCTTTCCCATTGCCTACTGCCTGGTTCTTTTAACTGGAGATGCCGGGGATTGAACCTGGGACCTTCTGCTTACCAAGCAGATGCTCTACCACTGAGCTACAGCCCCACTGTATGTCTCTCCAGGGTCTCAGGCGGAGGTCTTTCCCATTGCCTACTGCCTGGTTCTTTTAACTGGAGATGCTGGGGACTGAACCTGGAACCTTCTGCTTACCAAGCAGATGCTCTACCACTGAGCTACAGCCCCACTGTATGTCTCTCCAGGGTCTCAGGCGGAGGTCTTTCCCATTGCCTACTGCCTGGTTCTTTTAACTGGAGATGCCGGGGATTGAACCTGGGACCTTCTGCTTACCAAGCAGATGCTCTACCACTGAGCTACAGCCCCACTGTATGTCTCTCCAGGGTCTCAGACGGAGGTCTTTCCCATCGCCTACTGCCTGGTCCTTTTAACTGGAGATCCGGGGATTGAACCTGGGACCTTCTGCTTCCCAAGCAGATGCTCTGCCACTGAGCTACAGCCCCACTGTATGTCTCTCCAGGGTCTCAGGCTGAGGTCTTTCCCATCGCCTACTGCCTGGTCCTTTTAACTGGAGATGCCGGGGATTGAACCTAGGACCTTCTGCTTACCAAGCAGATGCTCTGCCACTGAGCTACAGCCCCACTGTATGTCTCTCCCGGGTCTCAGGCTGAGGTCTTTCCCATCGCCTACTGCCTGGTCCTTTTAACTGGAGATGCCGGGGATTGAACCTGGGACCTTCTGCTTACCAAGCAGATGCTCTACCACTGAGCTACAGCCCCACTGTGTGTCTCTCCAGGGTCTCAGGCGGAGGTCTTTCCCATCGCCTCCTGCCTGGTCCTTTTAACTGGCGATGCCGGGGATTGAACCTGGGACCTTCTGCTTCCCAAGCAGATGCTCTGCCACTGAGCTACAGCCCCACTGTACGTCTCTCCAGGGTCTCAGACTAAGGTCTTTCCCATCGCCTACTGCCTGGTCCTTTTAACTGGCGATGCCGGGGATTGAACCTGGGACCTTCTGCTTCCCAAGCAGATGCTCTACCACTGAGCCACTGTCCCTCCCCTAAACATCTCCACTTGAACTTGAGCACAGAGGTTACACAGCCAGAGTAAGGCTGTGAGTAAAATGAATTCATGAGCTGTTCCAAAAAGGCAGATGTCTCTTTCCTTTCTCCTTCTGAACAAACAAGAATTCTAGTGGTTTAGGGTGTGGCCTGCTCCACTGGCCTGGTGAACCAGCAGCCGGAAGGGCAGGGTGACTTGGTGGTCTCGTGGTGGAGGCAAGAGAGCTGTGGTTTGAGGTCAGTGGGGAAGGGGGGTGAGTCAAACGCTGCCTTGCCTCAGCCAGCCCCTTTCTCAAGATCTCGAATTATGCAACCGTGCCTTTGGGGTGATGTGTTGGATATTAAAACAAAGTTTGAGTCCAGGGCATGGCCTTTTTTTTTGTAGAAAAAGCCCCACATTAACACGTTGACATATTAGGCCTCAGTGTCTGACGCCAAGCCAGCCAGAACTGCGTTCCTGTGCATTTAGGGTTGCCAAGTCCAATTCAAGAAATATCTGGGGACTTTGGGGGTGGAGCCAGGAGACATTAGGGGTGGAGCCAAGATCAAGGCTGTGACAAGCATAATTGAACTCCAAAGGGAGTTCTGGCCATCACATTGAAAGGGACGGCACACCTTTTCAATGCCTTCCTTCCCAAGGAAATAATGAAGGATAGGGGCACCTTCTTTGGGGGCTCATAGAATTGGACCCCCTTGTCCAATCTTTTTGAAACTTGGGGGGTATTTTGGGGAGAGGCACTAGATGCTATACTGTAAATTTGGTGCCTCTACCCCAAAAAACAGCCCCTCCAGTGCCCCAGATACCCGCGGATCAATTCTCCATGATGTTTTATGGGAATAAATCTCCATAGGGAATAATAGAGTTCACAGCAGACTCCCCCGCTTTCTGAGGACCCTGAAGCGGGGGGAGGGCCTCCAAACCGGGGGATCCCCTGCCTCCACCTGGGGATTGGCAACCCTATGTGCGTTCCTGCTCAAAAAAAACAGGAATGCACCCAGGGCCACCTTTCAGATCAACAAGTTTAATTCCGGGTAGAAGTTTTCACGTGCATGCAGACATCTTCAGATAGCCAAACAATCAGAATCATACCTTCTGCTTACCGAGATGCTCTACCACTGAGCCACAGACCCTGGGGCCTTCTGCTTACCGAGCAGATGCTCTACCACTGAGCCGCAGTCTCCTTCATGGCTCTCCATGGTCTCAAGCTGAGGTTTTTCACGCCTACTTGCCAGGACCCTTTTTAGTTGGAGATGCCGGGGATTGAACCTGGGACCTTCTGCTTACCAAGAAGATGCTCTACCACTGAGCCACAGCCCCATTCATGGCTCTCCAGGGTCTCAAGCTGAGGTTTTTCACGCCTTTTTGCCTGGACCCTTTTTAGTTGGAGATGCCAGGGATTGAACCTGGGGCCTTCTGCTTCCCAAGCAGATGCTCCACCACTGAGCCACTGTCCCATTCATGGCTCTCCAGGGTCTCAAGCTGAGGTTTTTCACACCTACTTGCCTGGACCCTTTTTGTTGGAGATGCCAGGGATTGAACCTGGGACCTTCTGCTTACCAAGCAGATGCTCCACCACTGAGCCACAGCTCCATTCATGGCTCTCCAGGGTCTCCAGCTGAGGTTTTTCATGCCTACTTGCCTGGACCCTTTTAGTTGGAGATACTGGGGATTGAACCTGGGACCTTCTGCTTCCCAAGCAGATGCTCTACCACTGAGCCACTGTCCCTCCCCTCGATATACTATGTATTGAATGAGAGGACTGTGTGCCCGCCTACCTGGAGCTCTTGCTGCCCAGCTCCACGACAAGCAGAGCCACCAGGGTTGTCTGGTCCAGTTCATGAAATATCTGGGGATTTTGGGGGTGGAGCCAGGAGACTTTGGGGGCAGAACCAGGAGACACTGGGGGTGGAGCCAAGAGACTTTGGGGCGGAGCCAGGAGACTTTGGGGGAGTGGAGCCAGGAGACACTGGGGATGGAGCCAGGAGACATTGGGGCGGAGCCAGGAAACTTTGGGGTGGAGACAGGAGACTTTGGGGCAGAGCCAGGAGACTTTGGGTGGAGCCAGGAGACTTTGGGGGGGTGGAGCCAGGAGACATTGGAGGTGCAGCCAGGAGACTTTGGGGGTGGAGCCAGGAGACTTCGGAGGCAGAGCCAGGAGACTTTTGGGTGGAGCCAGGAGACTTTGAGGTGGAGACAGAAGACATTGGGGTGGAGCCAGGATACATTGGGGGCGGAGCCAGGAGACTTTGGGGTGGAGCCAGGAGACTTTGGGGCAGAGCCAGGAGACTTTGGGGGTGGAGCCAGGAGACTTTGGGGCGGAGCCAGGAGAAAGGTTGTGACAAGCAGCATTGAACTCCAAAGGGAGTTCTGGCCATCACATTTAAAAGGGACCGCACACCTTTTCAAATGCCTTCCCTCCGTAGGAAATAATGAAGGACGGGCACCTTCTTTGGGGGCTCCTATTATTGGACCCCCTGGTCCCATCTTTTTGAAACTTGGGGGGGCATGTTTTGAGGAGAGGCACTGGATGCTATGCTGAAAATGTGGTGCCTCTGTCTCAAAAAACAGCTCTTCTAGATCCTCAGATACTCATGGATCAATTTTCCATTATTCCCTATGGGAATCGGTCTCCTTAGGGAATAATGGCGTGCCCAGCAGGCATTTCCCTGCCCTCCCCTGGTTTCTGATGACCCTGAAGCAGGAGGGGGGCCTCCAAAGTGGGGGATCCCCTGCCCCCACCTGGGGATTGGCAACTCTACAGCCGCCTGAATCTGTGCTCAGGGTGTCTCTGAGGAGAGCTGCAGTGAGCTTTCATGAACACTAGGTGGGGCTGCTGTTCTCCTAGGGGAGCTTCAAAGAAGCCAAACACCTGCGGGAAATTTGGGAAGCCAGGTGCGGGGCTGCTGGCCCTCTCTGAGAGCTTCAGAAAGATGTAACTAAGATCAGATGCTCTCCATTTGACATTTAGAAGCCTAACGAACACCTGAAATAAACGCCGTCTGAAATAAACACCTTCCGAAAGGGGCCTCTTCTTCCTTCTCTTCCCCAATTCACCTGCTATAGACCCTGGGTGATTAGTTGCCAACACTGCCTGGGGAAATTCCTGGAGGTTTGTGGGTTTGCAGGGCCTGAGGAGGGCCAAGTTCAGGGAAGGGCCTCAGCGGGGTATAATGCCACACAGTCTGCCCCCCAAAGCAGCCATTTTCTCCAAGGGAACTGATCTCTGTATCATGGAGGTCAGTGGTCATTCCAGAGAGCAAGATTGTTAAAAACAGTGGATTCTAATCTGGAGAACCGGGTTTGATCCCACACTCCTCCACAGGCAGCCAGCTGGTTGACCTTGAATCAGCCACAAGTTCTCTCTGAGTGGATCTCTTAAAGGCAGTTCTTGAAAGAGTACTCTCCGTCCCACCTGCCTCACAGGGTGTCTGTTGTGGGGAGAGGGTTAAAAATGCATGTAATTGAGAAGGGATGGACATTTTCATCTTATTGCTTGTGTTCTGATTCACAAATTATTGGGAAATCAAAGGAAGACTGCTTCCAAATATGGATGTTTCATTTACATAATCTTTCTTTCTTTCTTTCTTTCTTTCTTTCTTTCTTTCTTTCTTTCTTTCTTTCTTTCTTTCTTTCTTTCTTTCTTTCTTTCTTTCTTTCTTTCTTTCTTTCTTTCTTTCTTTCTTCCTCCTTCCTCTTCCTTCCTTCCTTCCTTCCTTCCTTCCTTCCTTCCTTCCTTCCTTCCTTCCTTCCTTCCTTCCTTCCTTCCTTCCTTCCTTCCTTCCTTCCTTCCTTCCCTCCCTCCCTCCCTCCCTCCCTGTCTCTCTTTCTCTCTGTGTGTGTCTCTCTGTCTCTCTCTGGTCTCTCTGTGTCAGTCTCTCCCTCTGTCTCTCTCTCATCTCTGTCTCTCTCTCTGTGTCTCTCTTGTCTTTCTCTGTGTCCCATCCATGCACACATCCCATGATGGTCCTTTCAGCGGCTGTGCCCTCTCTGGTTTCCTCTCCGTTGGGCAAAAGAAAGGGAAAGTTGAGGTTTTCCAGACCCGGTGGGCCGGCCACGCCAGCTGTGGATCCGGCTTGAGCAATGCGTCCGACCACATCCTGTCAGAGAACCACAGCCTTAGCCGAGAGTCTGGCGCTGAGCAGACCAGGCGCCTTCACTCTCTCCAGGCAGCAGCTAGGAAGGACAACTGCAGCTCCACCGTGCAGAAGAACAAAGGAAGCCCTTTGTCCCAGAAGGAAGGCCTCCAGAACTTTCACCCGCAGACACAGCAGCGTAGGCTGAAGGCTGGATGGGTTCCTTACCACAGCTCTGAGTCTGCATCTTGGTGAGCTAGAAAGGACCCTGCTGGATTTGAGGAAGGCCCACTTAGCAGAGCTGCCAAGTCCAATTCAAGAAATATCTGGGGACTTTGGGGGTGGAGCCAGGAGACTTCAGGGGTGGAGCCAGAAGCGAGGTTGTGGCAAGCAGAATGGAACTCCAAAGGGAGTTCTGGCCAGCACATTCAAAGGGACCGCACGCCTTTGACATCCCTTCCCTCCATTGGAAATAATGAAGGAGAGAAGCACCTGCTTCGGGGGCTCATAGAATTGGACCCCCTGGTCCAATCCTTTTGAAACATGGCGGGTGTTTTGAGGAGAGGCACTGGATCATATGCTGAAATTTGGTGCTTTTACCTAAAAAAACCCCAGCCTCCCGAGAGCCCCAGATACCCACAAATAAATTCTGCATTATTCTCCACTGGAGAGCCAGTTTGGTGTAGTGGTTAAGTGTGCGGAATCTTATCTGGGAGAACCGGGTTTGATTCCCCACTCCTCCACTTGCACCTGCTGGAATGGCCTTGGGTCAGCCATAGCTCTCTTATCTGGGAGAACTGGGTTTGATTCCCCACTCCTCCACTTGCAGCTGCTGGAATGGCCTTGGGTCAGCCAGAGCTCTCTTATCTGGGAGAACTGGGTTTGATTCCCCACTCCTCCACTTGCAGCTGCTGGAATGGCCTTGGGTCAGCCATAGCTCTGGCAGAGGTTGTCCTTGAAAGGGCAGCTGCTGTGAGAGCCCTCTCCAGCCCCACCCACCTCACAGGGTGTTTGTTGTGGGGGAGGAAGGGAAAGGAGATTGTGAGCCGCTCTGAGACTCTTCGGAGTGGAGGGCGGGATATAAATCCAATATCTTCATCTACCTCACAGGGTGTCTGTTGTGGGGGAGGAAGGGAAAGGAGATTGTGAGCTGCTCTGAGACTCTTCGGAGTGGAGGGCGGGATATAAATCCAATATCTTCTTCTTCTTCTTCTTCTTCTTCTACTCTATGGGAATCAGCCTCCATAGGGAATAATGGAGTGCCCAGCGGACATTTCTCTCCCCTTCCTCCCGCTTTCGGATGACCCTGAAGCGGGCGGAGGGCCTCCAATCTGGGGGATCCCCTGCCCCCACCTGGGGATTGTTACAAACAATGGATACTCAGTAAAGACTGCGAAAAACTAACAAAAAAACGAGTAGCACAGCGCGCTTTTATTCTTAAAGATACATTACCAATATGTAGCCAACCGCAACAAAAGTCAATATCGTAGAAAGTCTTGTATAGAAATCAAGTCCTCAATATCCGTTGATCCTTGACGTGAATCCAGGGAAAGAGACCATCAACGCGGCAATGGAGCAAAACTATAGTCCAGGGGTGGCCCACGGTAGCTCTCCAGATGTTTTTCTTGCCTACAACTCCCATCAGCCCCAACCAGCATGGCCGATGGTTGGGCCTGATGGGAGCTGTAGGCAAGAAAAACATCTGGAGAGCTACCATTGTCCACCTCTGCTCTGGAGGATGTAGAGACGGAGGCCTTCCCCTGATAAGGACTTAAGAAGAGCCCTAACATATATGAACATATGAAGCTGCCTTATACTAAATCAGACCCTTGGTCCATCAAAGTCAGTATTGTCTACTCAGACTGGCAGCGGCTCTCCAGGGTCTCAAGCTGAGGTTTTTCACACCTATTTGCCTGGACCCTTTTTTGGAAATGCCAGGGATTGAACCTGGGACCTTCTGCTTCCCAAGCAGATGCTCTACCACTGAGCCACCTTCCCTCTCACTGAGTTACCGTCCTTCTAGGCCAGCCTTCTGTCTCACGCAGTGGTCATTCAGTTCCTCTGGAGGATGTAGAGACAGAGACCTTCCCAACGGTAGCTCTCCAGATGTTTTTGTCTACAACATGGCCAATGGCTGGGGCTGATGGGAGTTGTAGGCAAGAATACATCTGGAGAGCTACTGTTGGCCACCTCTGCTCTGGAGGATGTAGAGACATAGGCCTTCCCCTGATAAGGACTTAAGAAGAGCCCTGCTGGGTCACACCTAGTGGTCCTTCTAGTCCAGCCTCCTGTCTCACGCAGTGGTCATTGAACATGAACATATGAAGCTGCCTTCTACTGAATCAGACCCTGGGTCCATTAAAGTCAGTATTGTCTACTCAGACTGGCAGCGGCTCTCCAGGGTCTCCAGCTGAGGTTTTTCACGCCTACTTGCCTGGACCCTTTTTAGTTGGAGATGCCAGGGATTGAACCTGGGACTTTCTGCTTACCAAGCAGATGCTCTATCACTGAGCCACCGTCCCTCCCCATTCAGTTCCTCTGGAGCAGGGGTGGCCAATGGTAGCTCTCCAGATGTTTTTGCGTACGACTCCCATCAGCCCCAGCCAGCATGGCCAATGGCTGGGGCTGATGGGAGTTGTAGGCAAGAAAAACATCTGGAGAGCTACCATTGGCCACCTCTGGGAGAACCGGGTTTGATTCTCCACTCCTCCACTTGCAGCTGCTGGAATGGTCTTGGGTCAGCCAGAGCTCTTTTATCTGGGAGAACAGGGTTTGATCCCCCACTCCTCCACTTGCAGCTGCTGGAATGGCCTTGGGTCAGCCATAGATCTCTTATCTGAGAGCACCGGGTTTGATTCCCCACTCCTCCACTTGCAGCTGCTGGAATGGCCTTGGTCAGCCATAGCTCTCTTATCTGGGAGAACTGAGTTTGATTTCCCACTCCTCCACTTGCAGCTGCTGGAATGGCCTTGGGTCAGCCATAGCTCTCTTATCTGGGAGAACCAGGTTTGATTTCTCACTCAACCACTTGCACCTGCTGGAATGGCCTGGGGTCAGCCATAGCTCTCTTATCTGGAAGAACCAGGTTTGATTCCCCACTTCTCCACTTGCAGCTGCTGGAATGGCCTTGGGTCAGCCATAGCTCTGGCAGAGGTTGTCCTTGAAAGGGCAGCTGCTATAAGAGCTCTCTCAGCCCCACCCACCTCACAGGGTGTCTGTCGTGGGGGAGGAAGTTAAACAGGGGTGTCAAACTCATGAGGGCTGGATCCGGCATAAATGTGACCTTGTCGGGATGGGCCATGAACACCATAAAATTTCATGCCAGGTAGCAGAGATATAAACTTTATAAAGGACACAGACAAACACAATTTTTAAAATTACCTTAAAATAAAACATGCTTAAAACATTAGCAGTTGTTGGTTTTAAAGGTGCCTTCTTTCTACCTCTTCTGTGTGATCCAGGGAACTGGGCAAAGGAAACTCTGGCTCTTTCTTTTCTTCCCCAGGCTCCCCAGGAGGGAGAGGAGCCTCAGCCAATAGAAGGCAGGCTTCGCTCAGGAGCTCTGCTGTGCAATTGAAACAGTATGGGAAAGCAAGCTCTCCCTCCCCTCTTCCTCTCTAAGGGAGGAGCCTCAGCCAATGGAGAAGATACGGGGTTTGCTCTGTAGCTTCTGCATGATTGAGCAAGCCTGGCAAAGCAGAAGGAAGCAAGAGCGGGGCAGATGACAGCCAGTTGCTCGGGGGCCTGATAGGAGCCCTCTGGGGGCCTGATTTGGCCCCCAGGCCGCGTGTTTGACACCCCTGGTAAAGGAGATTGTGAGCCGCTCTAAGACTCTGAGATTCGGAGTGGAGAACGGGATATAAATCCAATATCTTCTTCAGAGTTTAATTCTGGGTATAATCTTCCACGTCCGGGCTCATTTCTTCGGACGCACAAAGGCTTCTGCTCAGAATTAAATTTTGTCAGGGGTCAACAGGTGGCCACATTTTGGAGAAAACACTTCCTCTGCCCCTCGCCCTCACACGACCGACACTTCCCTTTTCAGATTCATCGGTGCATTACCGGAAAGCTGATGTGGCAATTCCATCACAACTCCAAAGTCAACATCGAGCCCTCGCGCTTGAGGAAGACCGGGAAACAAAATCGACAGAAGAGTCCCCAGCTCGGCCTTCATCAGTCAAAACACCCTTGAAAACCGGCTTGTTTACTTTCGACGGGATTTCCTGTTAGGAGGGGAAGCACAGAAGATCAGAGAGGGTGGATTTATGTCCCCGCCGTTCATTCCCAGTTCTCACAGTTCTGCTGTAGGGGTTACTGAATAGAGTTGCCAGGTCCAATTCAAGAAATACCTGGGGACTTTGGGGGTGGAGCCAGGAGAGTTTGGGGGTGGGGCTAGGAGAAATTGGGGGTGGAGCCAGAAGCAAAGTTAGGAGAAGCATAACTGAACTCCAAAGGGAGTTCTGGCCATCATATTTAAAGGGACCTTTAAAAGGCCTACCCTCTATTGGAAATAATGGATAGGGGCACCTTCTTTGGGGGCTCCTAGAATTGGACCCTCTGGGAGCTCCTAGAATTGGACCCTCCTTTTGAAACTTGGAGGGCATTTTGAGGAGAGGCACTGGATGCTATGCTGCAAATTGGGTGCCTCTATCCCCCCAAAACAGCCCTTCAATAACTCCAGATACCTGCAGATCAATTCTCCATCATACCCTATGGGAATCCATCTCCATAGTGTATAATGGAGTGCCCAGCAGACATTTCCCTCTCCTCCCCCACTTTCTGATGACCCAGAAGCGGTGGGAGGGCCTCCAAACCAGGGATTCCCCTTCCCCCACCTGGAGATTGGCAACCGTAACATTGAAGGAACTGTCCAAAGTTTCCAATTCTGTCTGGTAAAAAGTAGAAGATACACTTGCAAGCCTGGAACATAGAAGTCAATTTTGCATTTCAGGAGCAAATTTAGAGTCCAGCGGCCCCTGTAAGACCAACCAAGTTTTATTTAGTGTGCGAGTTTCAAGTGCATATACATTTCCTCAGACAAACTGATGCATGCACATGAAAGCTTTCCCTATGAAGGAAGGTTGAAAGGTTGAAACACTTGGGACTCTTTAGCTTGGAGAAACGTCGACTGCGGGGTGACATGATCGAGCTTTACAAGATAATGCATGGGATGGAGAAAGTAGAGAAAGACGTACTTTTCTCCCTTTCTCACAATACAAAAACTCGTGGGCATTCGATGAAATTGCTGAGCAGACAGGTTAAAACGGATAAAAGGAAGTACTTCTTCACCCAAAGGGTGATTAACATGTGGAATTCACTGCCACAGGAGGTGGTGGCGGCCACAAGCATAGCCACCTTCAAGAGGGGTTTAGATAAAAATATGGAGCAGAGGTCCATCAGTGGCTATTAGCCACAGTGTGTGTGTGTATATATATATAAAAAATTTTTGCCACTGTGTGACAAAGAGTGTTGGACTGGATGGGCCACTGGCCTGATCCAACATGGCTTCTCTTATGTTCTTATGTGACACAGAGTGTTGGACTGGATGGGCCACTGGCCTGATCCAACATGGCTTCTCTTATGTTCTTATGTGTCACAGAGTGTTGGACTGGATGGGCCATTGGCCTGATCCAACATGGCTTCTCTTCTGTTCCTATATGACACAGAGTGTTGGACTGGATGGGCCACTGGCCTGATCCAACATGGCTTCTCTTATGTTCTTATGTGACACAGAATGTTGGACTGGATGGGCCACTGGCCTGATCCAACATGGCTTCTCTTATGTTCTTATGTGTCACAGAGTGTTGGACTGGATGGGCCATTGGCCTGATCCAACATGGCTTCTCTTCTGTTCTTATATGACACAGAGTGTTGGACTGGATCGGCCACTGGCCTGATCCAACATGGCTTCTCTTATGTTCTTATGTGACACAGAATGTTGGACTGGATGGGCCACTGGCCTGATCCAACATGGCTTCTCTTATGTTCTTATGTGACACAGAGTGTTGGACTGGATGGGCCACTGGCCTGATCCAACATGGCTTCTCTTATGTTCTTATGTGACACAGAGTGTTGGACTGGAGGGGCCATTGGCCTGATCCAGCATGGCTTCTCTTATGTTCTTATGTGACACAGAGTGTTGGACTGGAGGGGCCACTGGCCTGATCCATCATGGCTTCTCTTATGTTCTTATGTGACACAGAGTGTTGGACTGGAGGGGCCATTGGCCTGATCCAGCATGGCTTCTCTTATGTTCTTATGTGACACAGAGTGTTGGACTGGAGGGGCCACTGGCCTGATCCAACATGGCTTCTCTTATGTTCTTAAAGCTCACACCCTAAATAAAACTACGTTGGTCTTAAAGGTGCCACTGGATTCTAGGTTTGTTCTTTTGTTCTTCAGTAGGGTTGCCAGTGCCAAACCGAAATTGTATCGAGTATATACAGTATGACTGTGCCAAATTCAAATTTACTGCCAAATTGAAAACGTAGTGAGTATATGTGAGAGTATATATGGGAGTACCTTGAATAAGACTCTAGAAAAAAATGCAATTTAATATATTGTTAACGGGAAAAATATATTTTGTGACACGCCAGTCCCTTGGCGAGCTGCCCGAAGAAGGATTCTCTGAAAGTGGGACTGCAATCCAACTGCAGTCGCACCAGTTTGGGAACTGCAATCACACCTGCATTGGACTTCAGGAAGTCCTACAAATGAAGAAAAAAACATTGTATATTGTAAAATGGACTGTAAAATAATTCCAAATTAATATGTGAAAAATGTTGTTGTGCAGTCGCACAGTCGAGTCCGACTCTTTGCGACCCCACGGACCAAGTCACGCCAGGCCCTCCTGTCTTCCACCATCCTCCAAAGTCTGTTCAGATTCATGTTAGTCACATCAGTTACGCTGTCCAGCCATCTCCTCTTTTGCCATCCCCTTCTTCTTTTGCCTTCTGTCTTTCCCAGCATCAGGGTCTTCTCCAGTGAGTGCTCCCTTCTCCTTTGGTGGCCAAAGTATTTGAGCTTCAGCTTCCGTATCTGACCTTCCAGGGAACAGTCAGGGTTGATTTCCCTTAGGACTGACTGATTGGATCTTCTTGCAGTCCAAGGGACTCTCAAGAGTCTTCTCCAGGGAGTGCTCCCTTCTCATTGGGTGGCCAAAGTATTTGAGCTTCAGCATCTGACCTTCCAGGGAACAGTCTGGGTTGATTTCCCTGAGGACTGACTGATTGGATCTTCTTGCAGTCCAAGGGACTCCCAAGAGTCTTCTCCAGGGAGTGCTCCCTTCTCCTTTGGTGGCCAAAGTATTTGAGCTTCAGCTTCAGCATCTGACCTTCCAGGGAACAGTCTGGGTTGATTTCCCTGAGGACTGACTGGTTTGATCTTCTTGCAGTCCAAGGGACTCTCAAGATTCTTCTCCAATGAGTGCTCCCTTCTCATTTGGTGGCCAAAGTATTTGAGCTTCAGCTTCAGCATCTGACCTTCCAGGGAACAGTCAGGGTTGATTTCCCTGAGGACTGACTGAGTGGATCTTCTTGCAGTCCAAGGGACTCTCAAGAGTCTTCTCCAGCACCACAGCTCAAAAGCATCTATTCTTCTGCGCTTGGCCTTCCTTATGGTCCAACTCTCACAGCCATACATTACTACTGGGAATACCATCGCTTTGACTACACGGACTTTTGTTGGCAGGCTGATGCCTCTACTTTATATTATACTGCCCAGGTTCGCCATAGCTGTCCTCCCAAGGAGCAAACGTCTTTTAATTTCATGGCTACAGTCACCATCTGCAGTGATCTGGTTTAAAACTTTGCTTTCAATATATGCATTAGTTAAAGCTCTCACAGAGTGCCCTAAGTTATATACCTTACTCATACCCGCGAGCTCTCTGGTTTCACATTTTCTCCCGGGGAGCTGATCTTTGTTAGTCGGAGATCAGTTGTAAAAGCAGAAGATCTCCAGGCCCCACCTGGAAGCTGGCAACCCTAATTTACTATTTCAGAGAGGTTCATAGGGTGTGTAAAGCCTTTGTGATTCCAGCTCTGTGACGGGCTGGTGCTTGACCTTTCGTTATGTTGAGTTCTGTGGACGTATAGCCTTCAGGTCGCTCCCGAGAGAAATTTTCTCTCTCTCTCCTGCTTGTTAGCAGAGCTTATCTTCAAAAGCCTGAGCTGTTTCTTCCCACCACTAGGCGCCAAGTAGGAGATGGCTTGGCTCATCTTAGTATTCGGGATAGCTTGATTAATGAAAATGTTCAGTTTAAGATCTGTATCTCGTCTGGAGGTCTGGCGAAGTTTCACCGTGCGTGTGTGCATTTTGAGACCCAGTCGATGTGAGCTGGACCTGATGTTTTTGTAAGCTTGATTCGAATCTCCTTATAAGTAAACTGGGATATTGCATCTCGTTTCCTTGGGGATTTTTGCAACATGACCAGAGCCTCAAACAGGTTGTCACCCTTTTATTAACCCTGCTTCTTTAATGCCTGGTCCAATTCAAAAGATATCTGGGAACTTTGCGGGGTGGAGCCAGGATACTTTGGGGGTAGAGCCAGAAGCAAGGTTGTGGCAAGCACAATTGAATTCCAAAGGGAGTTCTGGCCATCACATTTAAAGGGGCCGAAAAACCTTTTAAATGCTTTCCCTCCACTGGAAATAATGAAGGAGAGGGACACTTTCTTTGGGGGCTCATAGAATTGGACCCCCTGGTCCCATCTTTTTGAAACTCGGAGGGTGTTTTGAGAAGAGGCGTCAGATGCTATGCTGAAAATGTGGTGCCTCTATCTCAAAAAACAGCCCCCCTGAACCCCAGATACCCACAGAACAATTATCCATTATACCCTATGGGAATGGGTCTCCATAGGGAATAATGGAGTGCCCAGCAGACGTTTCCCTGCATTCCCTCACCCCACCCCGTTTTCTAATGGCCCTGAAGTGGGGGAAGGGCCTCCAAACCAGGGGATCCCCTGCCCCCTCCTGGGGATTGGCAACCCTGTCCCTGCTCCAGCGGGGAGGGTGGAATATAAATGAAATAAATGAATAAAAATAAATTTAATAGCAATCTGACATGCACATATTAGCTTAATATGTGCATGTCAGATTGCTATTAAAACATTAAGGATGTTTTCTTTCCCCTTCCAGAGCCTGGGTAAAACATCCAAATTGCTGCGTAAGTGGCTTAAAAAAAGCCAGCTTGGTGTAGTGCTTAAGTGTGTGGATCTGGAAGAACCGGCTTTGATTCCCCCCTCCTCCACTTGCAGCTGCTGGAATGGCCTTGGGTCAACCAGAGCTCTCTTATCTGGGAGAACCGGGTTTGATTCCCCACTCCTCCACTTGCAGCTGCTGGAATGGCCTTGGGTCAGCCAGAGCTCTCTCATCTGGGAGAACCGGGTTTGATTCCCCACTCCTCCACTTGCAGCTGCTGGAATGGCCTTGGGTCAGCCAGAGCACTCTTATCTGGGAGAACCGGGTTTGATTCCCCACTCCTCCACTTGCAGCTGCTGGAATGGCCTTGGGTCAGCCAGAGCTCTCTTCTTTGGGAGAACCGGGTTTGATTCCCCCACTCTTCCACTTGCACCTGCTGGAATAGCCTTGGGTCAGCCATAGCCCTGGCAGAGGTTGTCCTTGAAAAGGCAGCTGCTGTGAGATCTCTCTCAGCCCCACCCACTTTACAGGGTGTCTGTTGTGGGGGAGGAACATAAGAACATAAGAGAAGCCATGTTGGATCAGGCCAACGGCCCATCAAGTCCAACACTCTGTGTCACACAGTGGCAAAAAATGTTATATACACACATACACTGTGGCTAATAGCCACTGATGGACCTGTGCTCCATATTTTTATCTAAACCCCTCTTGAAGGTGGCTATACTTGTGGCCGCCACCACCTCCTGTGGCAGTGAATTCCACATGTTAATCACCCTTTGGGTGAAGAAGTACTTCCTTTTATCCGTTTTAACCTGTCTGCTCAGCAATTTCATCGAATGCCCACGAGTTCTTGTATTGTGAGAAAGGGAGAAAAGTCCTTCTTTCTCTACTTTCTCCATTCCATGCATTATCTTGTAAACCTCTATCATGTCACCCCGCAGTCGACGTTTCTCCAAGCTAAGGAGTCTCAAGCGTTTCAACCTTTCTTCATAGGGAAAGTGCTCCAGCCCTTTAATCATTCTAGTTGCCCTTCTCTGCACCTTCTCTAATGCTATAATATCCTTTTTGAGGTGCGGCGACCAGAACTGCACACAGTACTCCAAATGAGACCGCACCATCGATTTATACAGGGGCGTTATGATACTGGCTGATTTGTTTTCAATTCCCTTCCTAATAATTCCCAGCATGGCGTTGGCCTTTTTTATTGCAAACGCACACTGTCTTGACACTTTCAGTGAGTTATCTATCATGACCCCAAGATCTCTCTCTTGGTCAGTCTCTGCCAGTTCACACCCATCAACTTGTATTTGTAGCTGGGATTCTTGGCCCCAATGTGCATTACTTTGCACTTGGCCACATTGAACCGCATCTGCCACGTTGACGCCCACTCACCCAGCCTCAACAGATCCCTTTGGAGTTCCTCACAATCCTCTCTGGTTCTCACCACCCTGAACAATTTAGTGTCATCCGCAAACTTGGCCACTTCACTGCTCACTCCCAACTCTAAATCACACAGGAAGATAAAGGAGATTGTGAGCCGCTCTGAGTGGAGGGCAGAATATAAATCCAATGTCTTCTTCTTAAAAGCAAAGGAGCAGAGGTATTAAAAATGTTAGCTGTCTAAGCGGTTCACATCTGCCAGCTCTTTCCACTACTCGTGTATTAAGATCCACCTTCCTACACAGGGGGGGGGGGGGGGTTATAGCAGAAACACACAGGAACACAGTCCCAGCTGGCTTGGCATAAGGGGGTGTGACCTAATATTTAAAGGAACTCCTAGGCTTTTTCTATAGAAAAGCCCTGTGTGAAACAATGGTGTCATCAGGGGGTGTTACCTAATAGGCAAATGAGTTCCTGCTGGCCTTTTTCTACAAAAAAAGCCCTGCTCCTACATAATATAAAGGCTATATTACGAGAGGCAGTTTGGTAAAGTGGTTAAGTGTGCAGACTCTGTATCTGGGAGAACCGGGTTTGATTCCCCACTCCTCCACTTGCAGCTGCTGGAATGGCCTTGGGTCAGCCATAGCTCTCACAGGAGTTGTCCTTGAAAGGGCAGCTTCTGGGAGAGCTCTCTCAGCCCCACCCACCTCACAGGGCGTCTGTTGTGTGTGGGGAGGTAAAAGGATATATATGAATATATGAAGCTGCCTTATACTGAATCAGACCCTTGGTCCATCAAAGTCAGTATTGTCTTCTCAGACTGGCAGCGGCTCTCCAGGGTCTCAAGCTGAGGTTTTTCACACCTATTTGCCTGGACCCTTTTTTGGAGATGCCAGGGATTGAACCTGGGACATTCTGCTTCCCAAGCAGATGCTCTACCGCTGAGCCACCGTCCCTCAGGAGATTGTGACCGCTCTGAGATTCAGAGTATAGGTCGGGATATAAATCCAATATCTTTCTTCTACTACTACTCTTGTCTTACAAAAGAGCTTCGAAGGGAGAATCCAGTGCTAAACAGCTCAATGAGAATGAATTACACACAGAGAATCTTAACAGGGATTTGGGATTCTTTGCTCATTTTAGGGGCTGATCTTTTGCATATCCCACTTCCTATGGATGTTAATTAGTTCAGCTACACCTTTGTAACTTCCTGTTGGAACTACTTATCTTTGTCATCCCGCATTAGAGTTTCTGTTAATCCTACTTGGTCTACCAAACAACAGTTGGGAGTGATCCACACCCACGCGAAGGGGACTGATTACTGTTTGGACCAGATTTCAATTCAGAAATAGCCTCTTTTTATAGCTTGTCTTCCCACCCGACTCCACCTCTTTGTTTTGTGTAGAACTATACTGGCCTAATGGATATATATACTTCAGTGCATCTGATGCAGAGATCTCTGACTCACGGAAATTTGTGCTGGAAGAATTTGGTTTTTCAAGCTCCCTTGAGCTCTTGTCTTATTTTCCTCCTCTATCTGAATAGCTTTGAGGAATCTGAATATCCAGAATTTTTCTTCATCCTATACATATAGTAAATGGTCGGCGGCAGGAGTCATTTTGTAGAAAAATAAGTGGGGGACCTCTGTGGAATTCACTGCCACAGTTGGTGGTAGCAGCTACAAGCATAGCCAACTTCAAGAGGGAATTGGATAAACATCTGGAGCAGAGGTCCATCAGTGGCTATTAGCCACAAGGTACAGGTGGAACTCTCTGTCTGGGGCAGTGATGCTCTGTATTCTTGGTGCTTGGGGGGGGGGGGCAAAGTGGAAAGGCTAGCCCACTTGTGAACCTCCTGATGGCACTTGGGTTTGTTTTGGGGTTTTTTGGCCCCTGTGTGACACAGAGTGTTGGACTGGATGGGCCATTGGCCTGATCCAACACGACTTCTCTTATGTTCTTATGTGACCCAGTGTTGGACTGGATGGGCCATTGGCCTGATCCAACAAGGCTTCTTTTATGTTCTTATGTGACACAGAGTGTTGGACTGGATGGGCCATTGGCCTGATCTAACAAGGCCTCTCTTATGTTCTTATGTGACCCAGTGTTGGACTGGATGGGCCATTGGCCTGATCCAACAAGGCTTCTTTTATGTTCTTATGTGACACAGAGTGTTGGACTGGATGGGCCATTGGCCTGATCCAACAAGGCTTCTTTTATGTTCTTATGTGACACAGAGTGTTGGACTGGATGGGCCATTGGCCTGATCCAACATGACTTCTCTTATGTTCTTATGTGACCCAGTGTTGGACTGGATGGGCCATTGGCCTGATCCAACAAGGCTTCTTTTATGTTCTTATGTGACACAGAGTGTTGGACTGGATGGGCCATTGGCCTGATCCAACAGGGCCTCTCTTATGTTCTTATGTGACACAGAGTGTTGGACTGGAGGGGCCACTGGCCTGATCCAACATGGCTTCTCTTATGTTCTTATGTTACACAGAGTGTTGGACTGGATGGGCCATTGGCCTGATCCAACATGACTTCTCTTATGTTC
Source organism: Heteronotia binoei (assembly GCF_032191835.1). NCBI lineage: Eukaryota > Metazoa > Chordata > Lepidosauria > Squamata > Gekkonidae > Heteronotia > Heteronotia binoei. Next base: position 99,076 of record NW_026800030.1, read on the forward strand.
TTATGTGACCCTGTGTTGGACTGGATGGGCCATTGGCCTGATCCAACAAGGCTTCTTTTATGTTCTTATGTGACACAGAGTGTTGGACTGGATGGGCCATTGGCCTGATCCAACAGGGCCTCTCTTATGTGACACAGAGTGTTGGACTGGAGGGGCCACTGGCCTGATCCAACATGGCTTCTCTTATGTTCTTATGTTACACAGAGTGTTGGACTGGATGGGCCATTGGCCTGATCCAACAAGGCTTCTTTTATGTTCTTATGTGACACAGAGTGTTGGACTGGATGGGCCATTGGCCTGATCCAACATGGCTTCTCTTATGTTCTTATTAGCATTACTCATTAGCATATGCCCCCCCCCAGCCCAAAGCAACCCGATGCAAGAAAGGAGAGCCCTGGGTGAGCGAGGCCTGCTTGGGCTGGTTAGAGATCCAGCCAGCCCAAGCAGGCCTCGCTCACCTGGGGCTCTCTTGGGCTGCCCCCCCAGTCAAAAGGCCAGCAAGCTACTCACCACCCAAAATCACATCAGAAGTGGAGAAAGGGTGGCGTGGGCTTCTCCAGGGGTTAATGAGGGCTGCTTGGGCTGGCTAGAGATCCAACTAGCCCAAGCAGGCCTCGCTCATCTGGGGCTCTCCTGGGCTGCCCCCCGACCCAGTCAAAAGGCCAGCAAGCCACTCACCACCCAAAATCACATCAGAAGTGGAGAAAGGGTGGCGTGGGCTTCTCCAGGGGTTAATGAGGGCTGCTGGGGGTGTGGCAAAGCCCCTGGCGGCTGGCTGGCTGCCCGCTCTCCTAATCCAGGGATTGTTATGCAGCTGCACCTCCTAGTCAATGGACAAGGGAGGTAAATGGGGAGGAGGAGGGGGAACCCTCAGAAAGGTTCAGGGACTGCACTCCTGTAAGCTCCTGCTGAATCCGAGGCCTGGTTGGCGGTAAATGGAAGGACCTGGAAATGCCCCTAAGTGAATCACAATTCCCGTCTTTTTTAGGCTTCCAGATTTGATCTAAGGGTCCACGTCACACAGATGCGCTATTAGAAACACTCCATAGTTTTGGCTCCCGATTCAAACACAGATATCAACCCCCACTTGAAGACATTGTTCAAAAGCCCCGTTCTGAAGAGGTTGGTCTAAATAACTCAAGTGATCACTGTGGTATTTGTTTTGCCCCGTTTCCTTGTGGAGTGAAATATGTTTCCTGTAAAATCAGGCACTTTGGTTCTGATAAGCATCACCTTCTCAAGATAACACCCCCTTTCCTTTCCTTTCCCAGGTTTCGCCATGTTCTACGATGATGTGCGCACGGAGTCCTTTGAGCAAACAGACAGCACGCATGCAAACACACGCACACACTTCCCGATCCTTGCAGGTGCAATGATGAATCCAAAAAGGTTGCATGCAGAGAAGAAGGAGGAGAAGGAGGAGGAGGAGAAGAAGGAGGAGGAGGAAGAGAAGGGGGAGGAGAAGGAGGAGGAGAAGATCATGCTATTGGATTTATATCCCGCCCTATACTCTGAATCTGAGTCTCAGAGTCATCACAAACTCTTTTACCTTCCCCCCACCCCACACATACAACAGACACCCTGTGAGGTGGGTGGGGCTGAGAGGGCTCTCTTTAAATCGCTTCTCTAAGCGTGACCAGCCAGCAGCTTGGAGAATGCAAGTTACTTTCTTTCCACCTCTCTCCCCCATCTATTTTCCTTCCTTCCTCCCTCAAACATCTGGCATTCATGTCTTGCGGCTCTCAAACATTTGACGTTTATTTTGCGCGGCTCTTATGTTAATCCTGGGCTAGAAAATGCAAGGGAAGTAGCTTGAACACTTGAAAGAGGTCCTTTGTGTGGGGACTTCAAAATGTACTATTTCCACTGGATGGGACTGGGATGTCTAAGTAAACTTAGCAGTCATGGGATAAGAGAGAAAAGAGAAGAATAGATTAGATTTATACCCCACCCTTCACTACCCAAAGGAGTCTCAGAGCGGCTTGCAGTCTCCTTTCCCTCCCCCTCCCCACAACAGACACCCTATGAGGTACGTGGAGCTGAGAGAGCTCTGACAGAAACTGAGCTCTGACAGAAACTCATAGGAGTTGTCTTTGAAAGGGCAGCTGCTGTGAGAGCCCTCTCAGTCCCAACCACCTCACAGGGTGTCTGTTGTGGGGGGAGAAGATATAGGCGATTGTAAGTCGTTCTGAGTCTCTGATTCAGAGAGAAGGGTGGGGTATAAATCTGCAGTCGTCTTCTTCTTCTTATATCTGAGGCAGTGATGCTCTGTCTTCTTCTCAGTGCTTGGGTGGCAACAGTGGGAGGGCTTCTGGAGTTCTAGCCCTGCAGGTGGACCTCCTGATGGTCCCTGGGTTTTGGCCCCTGTGTGACACAGAGTGTTGGACTGGATGGGCCATTGGCCTGATCCAACAGGGCTTCTCTTATGTTCTTATGTGACACAGAGTGTTGGACTGGATGGGCCATTGGCCTGATCCAACAGGGCTTCTCTTATGTTCTTATGTGACACAGAGTGTTGGGCTGGATAGGCCACTGGCCTGATCCAACATGGCTTCTCTTATGTTCTTATGTGACACAGAGTGTTGGACTGGATGGGCCATTGGCCTGATCCAACAGGGCTTCTCTTATGTTCTTATGTGACACAGAGTGTTGGACTGGATGGGCCATTGGCCTGATCCAACAGGGCTTCTCTTATGTTCTTATGTGACACAGAGTGTTGGGCTGGATAGGCCACTGGCCTGATCCAACATGGCTTCTCTTATGTCCTTATGTGACACAGAGTGTTGGACTGGATGGGCCATTGGCCTGATCCAACAGGGCTTCTCTTATGTTCTTATGTGACACAGAGTGTTGGACTGGAGGGGCCACTGGCCTGATCCAACAGGGCTTCTCTTATGTTCTTATGTGACACAGAGTGTTGGACTGGATGGGCCATTGGCCTGATCCAACATGGCTTCTCTTATGTTCTTATGTGACACAGAGTGTTGGACTGGATGGGCCACTGGCCTGATCCAACAGGGCTTCTCTTATGTTCTTATGTGACACAGAGTGTTGGACTGGATGGGCCACTGGCCTGATCCAACAGGGCTTCTCTTATGTTCTTATGTGACACAGAGTGTTGGACTGGAGGGGCCACTGGCCTGATCCAACAGGGCTTCTCTTATGTTCTTATGTGACACAGAGTGTTGGACTGGATGGGCCACTGGCCTGATCCAATATGGCTTCTCTTATGTTCTTATGTCTGGGGCAGTGATGCTCTGTATTCTTGATGCTTGGGGGGGGGCACAGTGGGAGGTCTTCTAGTGTCCTGGCCCCACTGGTGGACCTCCTGCTGGACCCTCGTTTTTTGCCACCGTGTGACACAGAGTGTTGGACTGGACGGGCCGCTGGCCTGATCCAACGTGGCTTATGTTCTTACCTCTGAACTTCTCTTCCCTTGCAAAACCCGACCGAGTCGCCATAAATCGGCTAGGCCTTGACGTAGGGTTGCCAAGTCCAATTCAAGAAATATCTGGGTGGAGCCAGGAGACATTAGGGGTGGAGCCAAGATCAGGGCTGTGACAAGCATCATTGAACTCCAAAGGGAGTTCTGGCCATCACATTTAAAGGGACCGCACACCTTTTCAATGCCTTCCTTCCATAGGAAATAATGAAGGATAGGGGCACCTTCTTTTGGGGCTCATAGAATTGGACCTCCTGGTTCAATCTTTTTGGAACTTGGGGGGGTATTTTGAGGAGAGGCACTAGATGCTATACTGAAAATTTGGTGCCTCTACCCCAAAAACACAGTCCCCCCAGAGCCCCAGATACCCACAGATCGATTCTTCATGATTTTCTATGGGAATAAATCTCCATAGGGAATAACAGCGTTCCCAGCAGACATTTCCCTCCCCTCCCCCCGCTTTCTGACGAACCTGAAGCGGGGGGGAGGGCCTCCAAACCGGGGGATCCCCTGCCCCCACCTGGGGATTGGCAACCCTACCTTGACGACGCGGTGGCGACGTTTTGAAATCAGAGCACCCTTTTAGCAAGAGACGCTTGACCTCAGGAACGAACTCTGCCTGATCCTAGAGTAAATGGCATGACTGGTTTTAATTTAGCTGGCGAGGAAGTGAGTTCAACGTCCGTTCCTCACAAAGCCAGCTGGCTGGCTTGCTGTCATCCACAAACTAGGGTTGCCAAGTCCAACTAAAGAAAAATCTGGGGACCTTGGGGACGGAGCCAGGAGACTTTGGGGGTGGAGCCAGGAGACTTTGGGGGTGGAGCCAGGAACACGTTTGTGACAAGCATCATTGAACGCCAAAGGGAGTTCTGGCCATCACATTTAAAGGGACCGCGCACCTTTTCAATGCCTTCCCTTCAGTGGAAGTAATGAAGGATAGGGGCACCTTCTGCGGCTCATAGAATTGGACCCCCCGGCCCCATCTTTTTGAAATGCGGACGGTGTTTTCAGGAGAGGCACCAGACGCTATGATGAAAATCTGCTGCCTCTGTCTCAAAAAACAGCTTGCCTAGAGCCACAGATCCTCATGGATCAATTTTCCATTATTCCCTATGGGAATCGGCCTTTTTTATTTCAGTCACACACTGTTATCAACATTTTCAGTGAAGTCCATTCAAATTCATATTAGTCACATCAAGCCACGCTGTCCAGCCATCTCCTCTTTTGCCGTCCCCTTCTTCGTTTGCCTTCTGTCTTTCCCAGCATCAGGGTCTTCTCCAGGGAGTGCTCCCTTCTCATTGGGTGGCCAAAGTATCTGAGCTTCAGCTTCAGTAACTGACCTTCCAGGGAACAGTCTGGGTTGATTTCCCTTAGGACTGACTGACTGGATCTTCTTGCAATCCAAGGGACTCTCAAGAGTCTTCTCCAGGGAGTGCTCCCTTCTCATCGGGTGGCCAAAGTATCTGAGTTTCAGCTTCAGCATCTGACCTTCCAGGGAACAGTCTGGGTTGATTTCCCTTAGGACTGACTGACTGGATCTTCTTGCAATCCAAGGGACTCTCAAGAGTCTTCTCCAGGGAGCGCTCCCTTCTCATCGGGTGGCCAAAGTATTTGAGTTTCAGCTTCAGCATCTGACCTTCCAGGGAACAGTCTGGGTTGATATCCCTTCAGACTGACTGATTGGATCTTTTTTGCAGTCCAAGGGACTCTCGAGTCTTCTCCAGGGAGTGCTCCCGTCTCATTGGACAGCGTTACTGATGCAACAAACACAAATCTGAGCAGACTTCGGAGGATGGTGGAAGACAGGAGGGCCTGGCATGACTTGGTCCATGGGGTCACAAAGAGTCAGAATTGACTGTGCGACTGAACAACAGATCATCATAATTGTAGCTCTACAAATTTTCACTATAATGTAATTCGATTATACTATGTCATCAGTAGTCACAATATTGGATATTGGATTTGGATATTGGATTTATATCCCACACTCTACTCTGAGTGTCAGAGTCTCAGAGCAGCTCACAATCTCTTTTACTTCCCCCCCCCAACACCCTGTGAGGTGGGTGGGGCTGAGAGAGCTCTCCCAGAAGCTGCCCTTTCAAGGACAACTCCTACAAGAGCTATGGCTGACCCAAGGCCATGCTAGCAGGTGCAAGTGGAGGAGTGTGTGTGTATATATATAATTTTTTTTTTGGCCACTGTGTGACACAGAGTGTTGGACTGGATGGGCCACTGACCTGATCCAACATGGCTTCTCTTATGTTCTTATGTGACACAGAGAGTTGGACTGGATGGGCCATTGGTCTGATCCAAGATGGCTTCTCTTATGTTCTTATGTGACACAGAGTGTTGGACTGGATGGGCCACTGACCTGATCCAACAGGGCTTCTCTTATGTTCTTATGTGACACAGAGTGTTGGACTGGAGGGGCCATTGGCCTGATCCAACATGGCTTCTCTTATGTTCTTATGTGACACAGAGTGTTGGAGTGGAGGGGCCATTGGCCTGATCCAACATGGCTTCTCTTATGTTCTTATGTGACACAGAGAGTTGGACTGGATGGGCCACTGGCCTGATCCATCATGGCTTCTCTTATGTTCTTATGTGACACAGAGTGTTGGACTGGAGGGGCCACTGGCCTGATCCAACAGGGCTTCTCTTATGTTCTTATGTGACTCAGAGTGTTGGACTGGATGGGCCATTGGTCTGATCCAACAGGTCTTCTCTTATGTTCTTATGTGACTCAGAGTGTTGGACTGGATGGGCCATTGGTCTGATCCAAGATGGCTTCTCTTATGTTCTTATGTGACACAGAGTGTTGGACTGGAGGGGCCATTGGCCTGATCCAACATGGCTTCTCTTATGTTCTTATGTGACACAGAGAGTTGAACTGGATGGGCCATTGGCCTGATCCAACAGGGCTTCTCTTATGTTCTTATGTGACACAGAGAGTTGGACTGGATGGGCCATTGGTCTGATCCAAGATGGCTTCTCTTATGTTCTTATGTGACACAGAGTGTTGGACTGGATGGGCCACTGACCTGATCCAACAGGGCTTCTCTTATGTTCTTATGTGACACAGAGTGTTGGACTGGAGGGGCCATTGGCCTGATCCAACATGGCTTCTCTTATGTTCTTATGTGACACAGAGTGTTGGACTGGAGGGGCCATTGGCCTGATCCAACATGGCTTCTCTTATGTTCTTATGTGACACAGAGAGTTGGACTGGATGGGCCACTGGCCTGATCCATCATGGCTTCTCTTATGTTCTTATGTGACACAGAGTGTTGGACTGGAGGGGCCACTGGCCTGATCCAACAGGGCTTCTCTTATGTTCTTATGTGACTCAGAGTGTTGGACTGGATGGGCCACTGGCCTGATCCAACAGGGCTTCTCTTATGTTCTTATGTGACACAGAGTGTTGGACTGGATGGGCCATTGGCCTGATCCAACATGGCTTCTCTTATGTTCTTATGTGACACAGAGTGTTGGACTGGATGGGCCATTGGCATGATCCAACAGGGCTTCTCTGATGTTCTTATGTGACACAGAGTGTTGGACTGGATGGGCCATTGGCCTGATCCAACATGGCTTCTCTTATGTTCTTATGTGACACAGAGTGTTGGACTGGATGGGCCACTGGCCTGATCCAACATGGCTTCTCTTATGTTCTTATGTGACTCAGAGTGTTGGACTGGATGGGCCACTGGCCTGATCCAACAGGGCTTCTCTTATCTTCTTATGTGACACAGAGTGTTGGACTGGATGGGCCACTGGCCTGATCCAACAGGGCTTCTCTTATCTTCTTATGTGACACAGAGTGTTGGACTGGATGGGCCACTGGCCTGATCCAACAGGGCTTCTCTTATCTTCTTATGTGACACAGAGTGTTGGACTGGATGGGCCACTGGCCTGATCCAACATGGCTTCTCTTATGTTCTTATGTGACACAGAGTGTTGGACTGGATGGGCCACTGGCCTGATCCAACAGGGCTTCTCTTATGTTCTTATGTGACACAGAGTGTTGGACTGGATGGGCCACTGGCCTGATCCAACAGGGCTTCTCTTATCTTCTTATGTGACACAGAGTGTTGGACTGGATGGGCCACTGGCCTGATCCAACATGGCTTCTCTTATGTTCTAATGTGACACAGAGTGTTGGACTGGATGGGCCACTGGCCTGATCCAACATGGCTTCTCTTATGTTCTAATGTGACACAGAGTGTTGGACTGGAGGGGCCACTGGCCTGATCCAACATGGCTTCTCTTATGTTCTAATGTGACACAGAGTGTTGGACTGGAGGGGCCACTGGCCTGATCCAACAGGGCTTCTCTTATCTTCTTATGTGACACAGAGTGTTGGGCTGGAGGGGCCACTGGCCTGATCCAACATGGCTTCTCTTATGTTCTAATGTGACACAGAGTGTTGGACTGGATGGGCCATTGGCCTGATCCAACATGGCTTCTCTTATGTTCTAATGTGACACAGAGTGTTGGACTGGATGGGCCACTGGCCTGATCCAACATGGCTTCTCTTATGTTCTAATGTGACACAGAGTGTTGGACTGGATGGGCCACTGGCCTGATCCAACAGGGCTTTTCTTATCTTCTTATGTGACACAGAGTGTTGGGCTGGAGGGGCCACTGGCCTGATCCAACATGGCTTCTCTTATGTTCTAATGTGACACAGAGTGTTGGACTGGAGGGGCCACTGGCCTGATCCAACAGGGCTTCTCTTATTTTCTTATGTGACACAGAGTGTTGGGCTGGAGGGGCCACTGGCCTGATCCAACATGGCTTCTCTTATGTTCTAATGTGACACAGAGTGTTGGACTGGAGGGGCCACTGGCCTGATCCAACAGGGCTTCTCTTATCTTCTTATGTGACACAGAGTGTTGGGCTGGAGGGGCCACTGGCCTGATCAAACATGGCTTCTCTTATCTTCTTATGTGACACAGAGTGTTGGGCTGGAGGGGCCACTGGCCTGATCCAACATGGCTTCTCTTATGTTCTAATGTGACACAGAGTGTTGGACTGGAGGGGCCACTGGCCTGATCCAACATGGCTTCTCTTATGTTCTAATGTGACACAGAGTGTTGGACTGGATGGGCCACTGGCCTGATCCAACAGGGCTTCTCTTATGTTCTTATGTGACTCAGAGTGTTGGACTGGATGGGCCACTGGCCTGATCCAACAGGGCTTCTCTTATGTTCTTATGTGACACAGAGTGTTGGACTGGATGGGCCATTGGCCTGATCCAACATGGCTTCTCTTATGTTCTTATGTGACACAGAGTGTTGGACTGGATGGGCCATTGGCATGATCCAACAGGGCTTCTCTGATGTTCTTATGTGACACAGAGTGTTGGACTGGATGGGCCATTGGCCTGATCCAACATGGCTTCTCTTATGTTCTTATGTGACACAGAGTGTTGGACTGGATGGGCCACTGGCCTGATCCAACATGGCTTCTCTTATGTTCTTATGTGACTCAGAGTGTTGGACTGGATGGGCCACTGGCCTGATCCAACAGGACTTCTCTTATCTTCTTATGTGACACAGAGTGTTGGACTGGATGGGCCACTGGCCTGATCCAACAGGGCTTCTCTTATCTTCTTATGTGACACAGAGTGTTGGACTGGATGGGCCACTGGCCTGATCCAACAGGGCTTCTCTTATCTTCTTATGTGACACAGAGTGTTGGACTGGATGGGCCACTGGCCTGATCCAACATGGCTTCTCTTATGTTCTTATGTGACACAGAGTGTTGGACTGGATGGGCCACTGGCCTGATCCAACAGGGCTTCTCTTATGTTCTTATGTGACACAGAGTGTTGGACTGGATGGGCCACTGGCCTGATCCAACAGGGCTTCTCTTATCTTCTTATGTGACACAGAGTGTTGGACTGGATGGGCCACTGGCCTGATCCAACATGGCTTCTCTTATGTTCTAATGTGACACAGAGTGTTGGACTGGATGGGCCACTGGCCTGATCCAACATGGCTTCTCTTATGTTCTAATGTGACACAGAGTGTTGGACTGGAGGGGCCACTGGCCTGATCCAACATGGCTTCTCTTATGTTCTAATGTGACACAGAGTGTTGGACTGGAGGGGCCACTGGCCTGATCCAACAGGGCTTCTCTTATCTTCTTATGTGACACAGAGTGTTGGGCTGGAGGGGCCACTGGCCTGATCCAACATGGCTTCTCTTATGTTCTAATGTGACACAGAGTGTTGGACTGGATGGGCCATTGGCCTGATCCAACATGGCTTCTCTTATGTTCTAATGTGACACAGAGTGTTGGACTGGATGGGCCACTGGCCTGATCCAACATGGCTTCTCTTATGTTCTAATGTGACACAGAGTGTTGGACTGGATGGGCCACTGGCCTGATCCAACAGGGCTTCTCTTATCTTCTTATGTGACACAGAGTGTTGGGCTGGAGGGGCCACTGGCCTGATCCAACATGGCTTCTCTTATGTTCTAATGTGACACAGAGTGTTGGACTGGAGGGGCCACTGGCCTGATCCAACAGGGCTTCTCTTATCTTCTTATGTGACACAGAGTGTTGGGCTGGAGGGGCCACTGGCCTGATCCAACATGGCTTCTCTTATGTTCTAATGTGACACAGAGTGTTGGACTGGAGGGGCCACTGGCCTGATCCAACATGGCTTCTCTTATGTTCTAATGTGACACAGAGTGTTGGACTGGATGGGCCACTGGCCTGATCCAACATGGCTTCTCTTATGTTCTAATGTAACACAGAGTGTTGGACTGGATGGGCCACTGGCCTGATCCAACATGGCTTCTCTTATGTTCTAATGTGACACAGAGTGTTGGACTGGAGGGGCCACTGGCCTGATCCAACATGGCTTCTCTTATGTTCTAATGTGACACAGAGTGTTGGACTGGAGGGGCCACTGGCCTGATCCAACAGGGCTTCTCTTATCTTCTTATGTGACACAGAGTGTTGGGCTGGAGGGGCCACTGGCCTGATCCAACAGGGCTTCTCTTATGTTCTAATGTGACACAGAGTGTTGGACTGGATGGGCCACTGGCCTGATCCAACATGGCTTCTCTTATGTTCTTATGTGACACAGAGTGTTGGGCTGGAGGGGCCACTGGCCTGATCCAACATGGCTTCTCTTATGTTCTAATGTGACACAGAGTGTTGGACTGGATGGGCCACTGGCCTGATCCAACAGGGCTTCTCTTATGTTCTAATGTGACACAGAGTGTTGGACTGGAGGGGCCACTGGCCTGATCCAACATGGCTTCTCTTATGTTCTAATGTGACACAGAGTGTTGGACTGGAGGGGCCACTGGCCTGATCCAACAGGGCTTCTCTTATCTTCTTATGTGACACAGAGTGTTGGGCTGGAGGGGCCACTGGCCTGATCCAACATGGCTTCTCTTATGTTCTAATGTGACACAGAGTGTTGGACTGGAGGGGCCACTGGCCTGATCCAACAGGGCTTCTCTTATCTTCTTATGTGACACAGAGTGTTGGGCTGGAAGGGCCACTGGCCTGATCCAACATGGCTTCTCTTATGTTCTAATGTGACACAGAGTGTTGGACTGGAGGGGCCACTGGCCTGATCCAACATGGCTTCTCTTACGTTCTTATGGGTGGGGAATCAAACCTGGTTCTCCCACATAAGAGTCAGTGCATTGAAGCACTACACCAAACTGGCTCTCTTTTTGTTCTTAAAGGTGCCACTGGAGTCAAACCTATTGATCGTCCACGTTAGAGAAGTTCTCTAGAAGGGAAGCGCAGTGTTCCTGGAATTGACAGAAGCAGAACTTGGAGCTTTCGTTGTGGTTTTTTTGGTGCTAACTTGGAAACCTGGGAGGAAATGAAAGCCCTCTAAATAGACGTTGGAGAGGAACGCCTGCCAGCGAAATCTGCCAATTCAGCCTTTTCGATTGCTGTACTGACGCCGAGCCCAAAAGGACCAGAACTCAAGGCTTGCCGGAGAAGCAATGGAAGAAGATATTGGATTTATATCCCGCCCTCCACTCCGAAGAGTCTCAGAGCGGCTCACAATCTCCTTTACCTTCCTCCCCCACAACAGACACCCTGTGAGGTAGATGAAGATATTGGATTTCTATCCCGCCCTCCACTCCGAAGAGTCTCAGAGCGGCTCACAATCTCCTTTCCCTTCCTCCCCCACAACAGACACCCTGTGAGGTAGATGAAGATATTGGATTTCTATCCCGCCCTCCACTCCGAAGAGTCTCAGAGCGGCTCACAATCTCCTTTACCTTCCTCCCCCACAACAGACACCCTGTGAGGTGGGTGGGGCTGGAGAGGGCTCTCACAGCAGCTGCCCTTTCAAGGACAACCTCTGCCAGAGCTATGGCTGACCCAAGGCCATTCCAGCAGGTGCAAGTGGAGGAGTGGGGGAATCAAACCCGGTTCTCCCAGATAAGAGAGCTCTGGCTGCCCCAAGGCCATTCCAGCAGCTGCAAGTGGAGGAGTGGGGAATCAAACCTGGTTCTCCCAGATAAAGAGTCCGCACACTTAACCACTACACCAAACTGGCTACACCAGACTATCGTGCTGGAAGCCATGCTTGAGAAGATCATAGACAGGGCTTTTTCTTTTGTAGAACAAGCCCAGCCGGAACACATTTGCATATGAGGCCACACCCCCTGACATCACAATTGTTTCACACAGGGCTTTTTTAAAAGAAGAAGCTCAGCAGGAACTCATTTGCATATTAGACCACATTCCTTGACATCACCATTGTTCCACGCAGGGCATTTTTGTAGAAGAAGCGAAGCAGGAACTCATTTGCATATTAGACCACACCCCATGACATCACCATTGGTTCACATGGGGTTTTTAGAAGCCCAGCAGGAACTCATTTGCATATGAGACCACACCCCCTGACATCATTGTTTCACACAGGGCTTTTTGTAGAACCCCAGCAGTAACTCATTTGCATATTAGACCACACTCTCTGCCATCACCACTGTTTCACACAGGGGTTTTTTGGGTAGAAGAAGCCCAGCAGGAACTCATTTGCATATTAGGCCACACCCCCTGACACCAAGCCCACCGGAACTGTGTTCCTGTTTGTTCCTGCTCAAACCGCCCCCCCCCCGATCATCGAAAATGTCTAGTGTGAGGACATCCACCTTGGCGGTGGGAAGTGTCATTATGTCACCGCTGATGGATGAAGACCCCTCAAGAGGTTTTCGAGGCAAGAGTCGTTCAGAGGTTGTTTGCCATTGCCTGCCTCTGCGTTGCAACCCTGGACTTCCTTGGGGGTCTCCCATCCGAGTATTAAAGGGGGCTAACTGTGCTTAGCCGATGAGTCAAAGCTTTTGAAAGCTTCTGCCCTGGAAATCTTGTTCTCCCAGGTGTTACTGGATTCAAATCCTCCTGTTCTACAGTTTGGTGTAGTGGTTAAGTGCGCAGACTCTTATCTGGGAGAACCGGGTTTGATTCCCCACTCCTCCACTTGCAGCTGCTGGAATGGCCTTGGGTCAGCCAGAGCTCTCTTATCTGGGAGAACCGGGTTTGATTCCCCACTCCTCCACTTGCACCTGCTGGAATGGCCTTGGGTCAGCCAGAGCTCTCTTATCTGGGAGAACCGGGTTTGATTCCCCACTCCTCCACTTGCACCTGCTGGAATGGCCTTGGGTCAGCCAGAGCTCTCTTCTCTGGGAGAACCGGGTTTGATTCCCCACTCCTCCACTTGCACCTGCTGGAATGGCCTTGGGTCAGCCAGAGCTCTCTTATCTGGGAGAACCGGGTTTGATTCCCCACTCCTCCACTTGCACCTGCTGGAATGGCCTTGGGTCAGCCAGAGCTCTCTTCTCTGGGAGAACCAGGTTTGATTCCCCACTCCTCCACTTGCAGCTGCTGGAATGGCCTTGGGTCAGCCAGAGCTCTCTTCTCTGGGAGAACCAGGTTTGATTCCCCACTCCTCCACTTGCACCTGCTGGAATGGCCTTGGGTCAGCCAGAGCTCTCTTCTCTGGGAGAACCAGGTTTGATTCCCCACTCCTCCACTTGCAGCTGCTGGAATGGCCTTGGGTCAGCCAGAGCTCTCTTATCTGGGAGAACCGGGTTTGATTCTCCACTCCTCCACTTGCAGCTGCGAGAATGGTCTTGGGTCAGCCAGAGCTCTCTTCTCTGGGAGAACCGGGTTTGATTCCCCACTCCTCCACTTGCAGCTGCTGGAATGGCCTTGGGTCAGCCAGAGCTCTCTTATCTGGTAGAACCGGGTTTGATTCCCCCACTCCTCCACTTGCAGCTGCTGGAATGGCCTTGGGTCAGCCAGAGCTCTCTTATCTGGGAGAACCGGGTTTGATTCCCCCACTCCTCCACTTGCAGCTGCTGGAATGGCCTTGGGTCAGCCATAGCTCTCTTATCTGGGAGAACCAGGTTTGATTCTCCACTCCTCCACTTGCAGCTGCGAGAATGGTCTTGGGTCAGCCAGAGCTCTCTTCTCTGGGAGAACCGGGTTTGATTCCCCACTCCTCCACTTGCAGCTGCTGGAATGGCCTTGGGTCAGCCAGAGCTCTCTTATCTGGTAGAACCGGGTTTGATTCCCCCACTCCTCCACTTGCAGCTGCTGGAATGGCCTTGGGTCAGCCAGAGCTCTCTTATCTGGGAGAACCGGGTTTGATTCCCCCACTCCTCCACTTGCAGCTGCTGGAATGGCCTTAGGTCAGCCATAGCTCTCTTATCTGGGAGAACCAGGTTTGATTCTCCACTCCTCCACTTGCAGCTGCGAGAATGGTCTTGGGTCAGCCAGAGCTCTCTTCTCTGGGAGAACCGGGTTTGATTCCCCACTCCTCCACTTGCAGCTGCTGGAATGGCCTTGGGTCAGCCAGAGCTCTCTTATCTGGTAGAACCGGGTTTGATTCCCCCACTCCTCCACTTGCAGCTGCTGGAATGGCCTTGGGTCAGCCAGAGCTCTCTTATCTGGGAGAACCGGGTTTGATTCCCCCACTCCTCCACTTGCAGCTGCTGGAATGGCCTTGGGTCAGCCAGAGCTCTCTTATCTGGGAGAACCGGGTTTGATTCCCCACTCCTCCGCTTGCAACTGCTGGAATGGCCTTGGGTCAGCCAGAGCTCTCTTATCTGGGAGAACCGGGTTTGATTCCCCACTCCTCCACTTGCAGCTGCTGGAATGGCCTTGGGTCAGCCAGAGCTCTCTTATGGCCTGGGACCTGCCTACCTTAGGGACCGTCTCTCCCCACATGTTCCCCAGAGAGTGCTGAGATCGGGGTCTCAGAACCTCCTTATAATCCCTGGGCCAAAGGAGGCCCGTCTGAAAGCGACCAGAGACAGGGCCTTTTCGATTGCAGCCCCCTGTTGGTGGAACCAGCTCCCGGAGGAGGTGAGGGCCCTGAGGAATCTTGAACAGTTCCGCAGGGCCTGTAAAACAGCCCTCTTCCGGTTGGCATACAACTGACTGATACCGGGATGCCTGAATATTTAAACTTATGAACATCAGAATATTTGAACACTGGAATACTTGAAGAACCGACTTAAGGAAGAGGTAGAATAGTATATTGATGAGTGTTTTATGTATTTTTATGTATTTTACTGTATAATCATTAATGTATTTTAAACTGATTTACTGTTAGCATTCTGTGTTGTGAGCCGCCCTGAGCCCGCTTTGGTGGGGTAGGGCGGGATATAAATAATAAATAAATCTGGGAGAACCGGGTTTGATTCCCCACTCCTCCACTTGCAGCTGCTGGAGTTCAGGTGAGGTGGGCAGAACACAGGGGAGAGCTGGGCACGATTGGAGGGCCCTTTGGTTTTCTTAGATGTCTCCTGTTCCAGTTGCCATCAAACACAAGAGACTAAGGGGTGTTGAGCGGTGGGGCCACTCGGCAGTCTGCAGAGGTTTGGCTGGGCTATTCCAAGCTTCGGAGCCAGTTAACGGCCCGTGCCAAAATATTTGGAGCAAGACAAAGCCACAATGCCTGTCTCTGCTGGGTTGTCCCAGTTACCAGTCCCTGGGAAGGACATTCGACACCTTCAAGAAGATGGCTCCATTCATGTTTGTGAAATGCTTCAAGGACTCTGAAAGCGGATTTAAGCCACACAGAAAGCAATACGTGAACGGCTTAACAAGGCTGTCTCTAGCTTGTGGTCATTATTGAGAAGGAGAAGAAAACAAGGGGATCAGTTTTCCTTCCTGAAGGCTGGTTAGTCACCTGCTTACACACACACACCCCCGCCCCGGGTTCAGGTTGCCATAGGAAGCAACAGGACTCCAGTGGAGCAGTATTGAAGCAAGCATAGCCAGCTTCAAGAGGGGATTGGATAAGCATATGGAGCAGAGGTCCATCAGTGGCTATTAGCCACAGCATATTGTTGGAATTCTCTGTCTGGGGCAGTGATGCTCTGTATTCTGGGTGCTTGGGGGGCACAGTGGGAGGGCTTCTAGTGTCCTGGTCCCACTGGTGGACCTCCTGATGGCACCTGGGTTTTTTTGGCCACTGTGTGACACAGAGTGTTGGGCTGAATGGGCCATTGGCCTGATCCAACATGGCTTCTCTTATGTTCGTATGTCTGGGGCAGTGATGCTCTGTCTTCTTGGTGCTGGGGGGGGGCACAGTGGGAGGGCTTCTAGTGTCCTGGCTCCACTGATGGACATCCTGATGGCACCTGGATTTTTTGGCTTCTGTGTGATACAGAGTGTTGGACTGAATGGGCCTTTGGCCTGATCCAACATGGCTTCTCTTATGTTCTTTTGTTCATCTCTGAATCTTGCATTTCCATTTTCCTAGCTGCAAAAGTTACTTTTTATAACTGCAAAATATGAATAACCAGAGTGAAAAAGACTCCAAGAGGGAGGGGTGTAATAATCACGTTAGTCCCTTGCAGGAGAAACCCACAGGAATCTTGGGCGATCTCAAAAAGATGGACATTTTTTTCCACTTCTGGCATAAATTTTCCAAAAAGAACCCAAATATTCACCTGACCTTCTGCCCAATTTACCTGTGTCCATGTGGTTTGGACCTTTTCACCCACATGTGCAAACTGTACCCATCACTTGGCTGAATTTCATCTCTCAGTCATGGGTTTCCGTACATTTAGAATACTGTTTTAAGGATCAAGTGGGAGGGGCCATGGCTCAGTGGGCAAGCCTCTGCTTGGCATGCCGAAGGTCCCAGGTTCGATCCCCAGCATCCCCAGTTAAAAGGACCAGGCAGGAGGTGATGGGAAAGACCTCAGCCTGAGACCCTGGAGAGCCATGAAGTGGGGCTGTAGCTCAGTGGAAGAGCCTTTGCTTGGTATGCAGAAGATCTCAGGTTCAATCCCCAACATCTCCAGTTAAAAGGACCAAGTAGGAGGTGATGGGAAACAACCTCAGCCTGAGACCCTGGAGAGCCATTGAAGAGGGGCTGTGTCTCAGTGGTAGAGCATCTCCTTGGCATGCAGAAGGTCCCAGGTTCAATCCCTGGCATCTCCAGTTAAAAGGACCAGGCAGGAGGTGATCAGAAAGACCTCTATCGATACCCTGAAGAGCCATTGAAGAGGGGCTGTGGCTCAGTGGTAGAGCATCTGCTTTGCATGCAGAAGGTCCCAGGTTCAATCCCCGGCATCTCCAGTTAAAAGGACAAGGCAGGAGGTGATCAGAAAGACCTCTGTCGATACCCTGAAGAGCCATTGAAGAAGGGCTGTGGCTCAGTGGTAGAGCATCTGCTTGGCATGCAGAAGGTCCCAGGTTCAATCCCCAGCTTCTCCAGTTGAAAGGACCAGGCAGGAGGTGATCAGAAAGACCTCTGTCGATACCCTGAAGAGCCATTGAAGAAGGGCTGTGGCTCAGTGGTAGAGCATCTGCTTGGCATGCAGAAGGTCCCAGGTTCAATCCCCAGCTTCTCCAGTTGAAAGGACCAGGCAGGAAGTGATGGGAAAGACCTCAACCTGAGACCCTGGAGAGCCACTGAAGAGGGGCTGTGGCTCAGTGGTAGAACATCTGCTCGGCATGCAGAAGGTCCCAGGTTCAATCCCCGGCATCTCCAGTTAAAAGGACCAGGCAGGAACTGACGGGAAAGACCTCTGTTGAGACCCTGGAAAGCCATTGAAGAGGGGCTGTGGCTCAGTGGTAGAGCATCTGCTTGGCATGCAGAAGGTCCCAGGTTCAATCCCCGGCATCTCCAGTTAAAAGGACCAAGCAGGAGGTTACGGGAAAGACCTCAGCCTGAGACCCTGGAGAGCCATTGAAGAGGGGCTGTGGCTGAATGGTAGAGCATCTGCTTGGCATGCAGAAGGTCCCAGGTTCAATCCCCAGCATCTCCAGTTAAAAAAGATCAGGCAGTAGGTGGTAGGAAAGACCTCTGTCTGAGTCCCAGGACAGCTGCTGCCGGTTTGAGGCAATACTGACATCAGTGGGCCGAGGCTCACATTCAGTAAAAGGCAGCTGTCAAGTCTGCTTTAACTCTGGTCAAGCCTGTATTCAATCTTTGGTTCAGGAGAGAAGCATCCTGGGTAAAGCCATACTGTATGCCAATGCTGCTAGCCTGAATCCTCCTCACCCCCCTCCTTTCCTTTGTTATGTAGTTGTGCTTTGAAATGGGAATATGAGAAAGAGATTATAGTGCCTTCTCAGGCCGGGCATCGGGGGGAGGTTGGAGCCGAGGAGACGCTCAAGGCCAAAGCAGGCCTGAGAACGAAATTGTAACATCAATGTGTGAATGTGCCCTGCATAGTACCCCTCCCTCAAGAATCCCTTTGAAGTGTACCTTATATGATTGCATTCTACTATATGATCTTTAGTCTTTCAATCTCCTTGTAGTCGAGAACTATGATATCAATAAACTAGCTACTTTGTTATCAGCAAAGACTCGTTATTGAATCCACCGACTTGACAGCAGCTTCTCGCGTTCATGTGTCCAAGAATACACAGGCCCTGTTCCCTGCGCAGCTGCAGTTCCTTCTACTCTGCGCAGCGACCAAAATCAGGAGGAAACAGAACCGCTTCCGGATGACCTGCTGTTTTCCTGACTCTGTGTCCTCCTGTAGTTGTTCTGTTCAATTTCATCCCAGTCCTGAGCTGTGCACTGATTTTATTATTATTATTTTTTTAAAAAGGACACCGTGACCTTTGGCCACCAGTCTTGGCCGGGCCACCATATACAGAGACGCACCAGATGTTTCATGCGCTGCTGGAACACGGCCTGCTCTGTGCTTTAACTAATCTAATAATGTTGCGATTTCCTCTTCTGTTGCTAACCGTCCTTCAGTCTCTTGGCATCGCTGCTGAGTGACCAGAGCACAGTCTTGCCAAAACAGCAAGTTCTTGTGCTTTTTTTTCTGGAGGGACGCACCTGCGTTGTCCAGCCAAACTGGAGTAGGGGGGTGGGGAGACCCAACAGCCCTGAACAGGTGCATCACGCCATCGGCAGAGTTAGCAGCTTCTGTATGTCTGTGCAACACGTTTTGCTTCAAATATATTTATTGAGTTTAGATATAGGGAGGGGGAACAAGAAGGAAAGGGAAAATTGGGGGTCATAGTTAATAAAAAATAGAGACATCACCCTGCCAACGGAAGTCCGCATAGTCAAAACGATGGTATTCCCAGTAGTAATGTATGGCTGTGAGAGCTGGACCGTAAGGAAGGCCGAGCGCAGAAGAATAGATACTTTTGAGATGTGGTGCTGGAGAAGACTCTTGAGAGTCCCTTGGACTGCAAGAAGATCCAGGCAGTCAGTTTTAAGGGAGATCAACCCAGACTGTTCCCTGGAAGGTCAGATGCTGAAGCTGAAGCTCAAATACTTTGGCCGCCAAATGAGAAGGGAGCACTCCCTCGAGAAGACTCTTGAGAGTCCCTTGGACTGCAAGAAGATCCACTCAGTGAGTCCTCAGGGAAATCAACCCAGACTGTTCCCTGGAAGGTCAGATGCTGAAGCTGAAGCTCAAATACTTTGGCCACCCAATGAGAAGGGAGCACTCCCTGGAGAAGACTCTTGAGAGCCCCTTGGACTGCAAGAGGATCCACTCAGTGAGTCCTCAGGGAAATCAACCCCGACTGTTCCCTGGAAGGTCAGATGCTGAAGATGAAGCTCAAATACTTTGGCCACCCAATGAGAAGGGAGCACTCCCTGGAGAAGACTCTTGAGAGCCCCTTGGACTGCAAGAAGATCCACTCAGTGAGTCCTCAGGGAAATCAACCCCGACTGTTCCCTGGAAGGTCAGATGCTGAAGATGAAGCTCAAATACTTTGGCCACCCAATGAGAAGGGAGCACTCCCTGGAGAAGACCTTGATGCTGGGAAAGACAGAAGAGTTTCAGGCCGCAGATTCAGCAAGAACAACTCAGGTTTAAAAGGCAACGACAATGACAACATTTTTTGCAACATTTCATATATCATTTTCGAGGGCTTCTTCTGTAGCAGGAACTCCTTTGCCTATTAGGCCACACACCCCTGATGTAGCCAATCCTCCTGGAGCTTCCAGGGCTCTTAGAACAGGGCCTACCGCAAGCTCCAGGAGGATTGGCTGCATCAGGGGTGTGTGGCCTAATATGTAAAGACACTTTTGCTAGAATCCCACCCCTGGGCCACACACTCCTGATGTAGCCAATCCTCCTGGAGCTTACAGGGCTCTTAGTACTGGGCCTACTGCAAGTTCTTGGAGGATTGGCTACATCAGGGGGCATGGCCTAATATGCAAAGGAGTTCCAGCCCCCAAAAAAGCCCTGTCATTTTTCAATAGCTCATCACTTTTTTACAAGACCACCATGAATGGAAGAAGGTCCTGAGTGACATGTTTTGGTCTCAAGAAGGTCTTCACGCAGGCAGGCAGCATCTCTTTTCTGTCTTGCCATTCACTGCCCAAGTAGTGTGATGCGGTGGCTAAAATGGCAAATGCAATTTAGGGCTGTATCAACAGAAGTCTAGTGTCCAGGTCACGTGAAGTGATGATATTGCTTTACTCTGCTCTGGTAAGACCTCACCTGGAGTCTTGTGTTCAGTTTTGGGCACCACATTTTAAGAAGGATCTAGACAAGCTGGAACGGGTCCAGAGGAGGGCGACGAAGATGGTGAGGGGACTGGAGACCGAGTCCTATGAGGAAAGGTTGAAGGAGCTGGGGATGTTTAGCCTGGAGAGGAGGCGGCTGAGAGGTGATAGGATCACCATCTTCAAGTCCTTGAAGGGCTGTCCTATAGAGGATGGGGTGGAATTGTTTTCTGTGACCCCGGAAGGTAGGACCAGAACCAATGGGTTGAAATTAAATCAGAAGAGTTTCTGGCTCAACATTAGGAAGAACTTCCTGACCATCAGAGCGATTCCTCAGTGGAACAGGCTTCCTCGGGAGGTGGTGGGCTCTCCTTCCTTGGAGGTTTTTAAGCAGAGGCTAGATGGCCACCTGACAGCAATGAAGACCCTGTGAATTTAGGGGGAGGTGTTTGTGAGTTTCCTGCATTGTGCAGGGGGTTGGACTAGATGACCCCGGAGGTCCCTTCCAACTCTATGATTCTATGAAATAATGCATCGCAATATATTTGTGCTACATATATGTCTCTGTGGAAGGCCATGTGATGAAGTGAGAGAAGAGGGGTCAGAGGGCAGCTCCCAGGTGAAGGCAAAGAGAGGCATCCCATTCAAGAGGGGATACACATTGCGTACTCGTTGAGTGATGGAGCGTCTCCCTCCCATGTCACTCACGCCAAGATTTTGCCCTTCCCCCCTGTATTTCTGGATCTGAAAGAGCTGCTCCACACAGTGGTGGACTGGCCGGGGTGTCCACTTGCCCGATGGCAAGTGGGCCCCTTATGAAGTGAGCCCCCTTAAACATTAGAGAATATGTTAAAAATGTCAATGTCCTTTTAGTAACTTGAAAATATAATAGAAGTCCCAGTATTATCACTGCAATGCGACTCAAGTTGGCATTGTCTTTAGGGTTGCCAGCCTCCAGGTGGGGCCTGGGGATCTCCCGCTTTTCCCACTGATCTCCAGCTGGCAGAGACCAGCTCCCCCGGAGAAAATGCAATCTGTATTTACATTTAATATCTACCACATACTGCCAGTAAAATGTACAATATATGTACACTGTGATTACTAAATATATATATATATTGTTGTTCAGTCGCACAGTTGAGTCCGACTCTTTGCGATCCCATGGACAAAGTCATGCCAGGCCCTCCTGTCTTCCACCATCCTCCCAAGTTTGCTCAAATTTGTGTTTGTTATCAGTAACGCTGTCCAGCCGTCTCCTCTTTTGCCGTCCCCTTCTTCTTTGGCCTTCTGCCTTTCCCAGCATCAGGGTCTTCTCCAGTGAGTGCTCCCTTCTAATTTGGTGGCCAAAGTATTTGAGTTTCAGCTTCAGCATCTGACCTTCCAGGGAACAGTCTGGGTTGATTTCCCTTAGGACTGACTGACTGGATCTTCTTGCAGGCCAAGGGACTCTCAAGAGTCTTCTCCAGGGAGTGCTCCCTTCTAATTTGGTGGCCAAAGTATTTGAGTTTCAGCTTCAGCATCTGACCTTCCAGGGAACAGTCTGGGTTGATTTCCCTTAGGACTGACTGACTGGACCTTCTTGCAGTCCAAAGGACTCTCAAGAGTCTTCTCCAGCACCGCAGCTCAAAAGCGTCTATTCTTCTGTGCTCGGCCTTCGTTATGGTCCAGCTCTCACAGCCATGCATCACTACTGGGAATACCATCGCTTTGACTATACAGACTTTTGTTGGCAGGGTGATGTCTCTTCTTTTTATTATTCTGCCCAGGTTTGCCATAGCTGTCCTCCCAAGGAGCAAACATCTTTTAATTGTTATAAACATTTAATTTTTATAAGAAATAAATAAAATTTTCCAAAAATACATAAGCAGAAGAAAGGTACAATTAAAACTTTTGCAAAATAAATGTGTGTGTGTGTATACACACACACACACACACACACACACACATTTATTTTGCAAAAGTTTTAATTGTACCTTTTTTCTGCTTATGTATTTTTGGAAACTTTTATGTATTTCTTATATACACATTTATTTTGCAGAAGTTTTAATTGTACCTTTTTTTGCTTATGTATTTTTGGAAAATTTTATGTATTTCTTATATACACATTTATTTTGCAGAAGTTTTAATTGTACCTTTTTTTGCTTATGTATTTTTGGAAAATTTTATGTATTTCTTATATACACATTTATTTTGCAAAAGTTTTAATTTTTATATATATATATACTCACGCACACACATTTATTTTGCAAAAGTTTTAATTGTACCTTTTTCACATATGTATTTTTGGAAAATTTTATGTATTTCTTATATACACATTTATTTTGCAAAAGTTTTATTTTTTAATACACACACACACACACACATTTATTTTGCAAAAGTTTTAATTGTACCTTTTTTCCACTTACGTATTTTTGGAAACTTTTATGTATTTCTTATATACACATTTATTTTGCAAAAGTTTTAATTTTTAATATATATATATATATATATATATATATATATATATATATATATATATATATATATATATATATATATATACACACGCACACACATTTATTTTGCAAAAGTTTTAATTGTACCTTTTTCCGCTTATGTCTTTTTGGAAACTTTTATTTATTTCTTAATAAAAATTAAACGATAGCCTCATCGTTGTGGGTGGGCCCCCCTTGTCGCCTGGCAACCGATATTTTTAGACCCAGCCCGCCACCGGCTCCACATTCCACCTTTGTCCTCCGCTGTATCAGGGAAGTGCAGAAGCTGCAGCTGGTAACCCAATCCCAGTAGGCGTCTTTCTCTCGTCCTTCCCACCAGGACACCCATGAGTAATCGAGTCCGGGTTCTGCAGGCTTCCTTGATGCAAACACAGGCACATCCTGCCTGCTCCGTCCGTCTTCTGGCAGCAAAGGAGACACTTCCTTCGGTCATTGTCTTGGCTATTTCTGAAACTTCCGGCCAGGCCAGAGATCAATTCTTGGAAACCAGAAAGAAGCTATCTGTTGACCTTCTGACCTGTAAAGCCAAGGATGTTCTGCTTGGATGTTTTCCAAATAAGGAGCTGGTGGTGAACTTCACCAACGGGGATAGTTTTGATGCATATGTAAGTAGGGTTGCCAATCCCCAGGTGGGGGCAGGAGATCCCCCGGTTTGGAGGCCCTCCCCCCGCTTCAGGGTCATCAGAAAGCAGGGGGAGGGGAGGGAAATGTCTGTTGGGAACTCTGTTATTCCCTATGGAGATTTATTCCCATAGAAAATCATGGAGAATGGATCTGCGAGTATCTGGGGCTCTGGGGGGGCTGTTTTTTGGGGTAGAGGCACCAAATTTTCCATATAGCATCTAGTGCCTCTCCCCAAAATACCCCCCAAGTTTCAAAAAGATTGGACCAGGGGGTCCAATTCTATGAGCCCCAAAAAAGGTGCCCCTATCCTTCATTATTTCCTATGGAAGGAAGAAATTGAAAAGGTGTGCTGACCCTTTAAATGTGATGGCCAGAACTCCCTTTGGAGTTCAATGATGCTTGTCACAGCCTTGATCTTGGCTCCACCCCTAATGTCTCCTGGCTCCACCCCCAAAGTCTCCTGGCTCCACCCCCAAAGTCCCCAGATATTTCTTGAACTGGACTTGGCAACCCTATCGTAAGTTGCATCCAGCTGAAGTTAATTTACAGGGTGACATGATCGAGGTTTACAAGATTATGCGTGGGACAGAGAAGGTAGAGAAAGAAGTCCTTTTCACCCTTTCTCACAATACGAGAACTCGTGGTATTCCATGAAATTGCTGAGCAGTCGGGTTACAACCGATAAAAGGAAGCACTTCTTCACCCAAAGGGTGATTAACCCATGAAATTCACTGCCACAGGAGGTGGCGGCGGCTACAAGCATAGCCAGCTTTAAGAGCTGATTGGATAAAAATATGGAGCAGAGGTCCATCAGTGGCTCTTAGTCAGAAGGTATAGATGGAACTCTCATCTGGGGCAAGTGATGCTCTGTATTCTTGGTGCTTGGGGGGGCCACTGTGGGAGGGTTTCTGGAGTCCTGGCCCCACTGAGGGACCTTCTGATGGCACCTGGGTTTTTTTTTTTTTTTTGCCACTGTGGGACACAGAGTGTTGGACTGGATGGGCCATTGGCCTGATCCAACATGGCTTCTCTTATGTTCTTATGTGACACAGAGTGTTGGACTGGATGGGCCACTGGCCTGATCCAACATGGCTTCTCTTATGTTCTTTTGTGACACAGAGTGTTGGACTGGATGGGCCACTGGCCTGATCCAACATGGCTTCTCTTATGTTCTTATGTGACACAGAGTGTTGGACTGGAGGGGCCACTGGCCTGATCCAACATGGCTTCTCTTATGTTCTTATGTGACACAGAGTGTTGGACTGGATGGGCCACTGGCCTGATCCAACATGGCTTCTCTTATGTTCTTATGTAACACAGAGTGTTGGACTGGATGGGCCATTGGCCTGATCCAACATGGCTTCTCTTATGTTCTTATGTGACACAGAGTGTTGGACTGGATGGGCCACTGGCCTGATCCAACATGGCTTCTCTTATGTTCTTATGTGACACAGAGTGTTGGACTGGATAGCCACTGGCCTGATCCAACATGGCTTCTCTTATGTTCTTATGTGACACAGAGTGTTGGACTGGATGGGCCATTGGCCTGATCCAACATGGCTTCTCTTATGTTCTTATGTGACACAGAGTGTTGGACTGGATGGGCCACTGGCCTGATCGAACATGGCTTCTCTTATGTTCTTGTGCCTGAGGCAGTGATGCTCTGTATTCTTGGTGCTTGCGGGGTCCACTGTGGGAGGGCTTCTGGAGTCCTGGCCCCACTGATGGACCTCCTGATGGCACCTGGGGTTTTTGGCCACTGTGTGACAGTGTTGGACTGGATGGGCCATTGGCCCGGTCCAGCATGTCGTGGTGTCTAATGCTTTTAATTTAGTGACACGCACCCGATGTCAAAACAGGCACACATTTTATGGGAAACATTCTGTGCGAGGGAACAGAGAGTGGGACAAAAATAAAGACCCGCTGAGTCGGTTTGCAGGAAGGAGAAACAAAACTGATTTCAAGTCAAACCATCGAGTCAGTGAAACTCAATTGTATGCCTAGGAAAACAGCTGTGGGGCGAGGGAGGTGGGGGTGAGAGAAAGTTTTGCCACTGTGAAAAAACCTGAGTAAGTTCGGAGGCTCTGGAAGAGACAGGCCCAAACGACTGCAGATAAGGTTTGCCAGCTCCAGACTGGGAAATTCCAGGAGATTTGACGTAGGGTTGCCAAGACATTTCCGCATCCTAAATAAAGAGCTGGTGGTCTCTTTACCTTACAAGGTGTCTGTTGTGTGTGTGGCGGGGGGGGGGGGGAGGTAAAGGAGATTTTGACCATTCTGATACTCTGAGATTCAGAGTGAAGGGCGGGATATAAAGCCAATGTTGTCTTCTTCTTCTTCTCCCTTCTCCTCCTTTCTTCTTATTCCTTCTTCTTCTTCTCCTTACTCCTCCTTCTCCTTCCTCTTCTCCCTTCTCCTCCTGCTTCTTCTTTTTCTTCTTCTCCCTTCTCCTCCTTTCTTCTTCTTCCTTCTCCTTCTTCTTCTCCCTTCTCCTCCTTCTCTTTCTCCTTCTCCTTCTTCT
Source organism: Heteronotia binoei (assembly GCF_032191835.1). NCBI lineage: Eukaryota > Metazoa > Chordata > Lepidosauria > Squamata > Gekkonidae > Heteronotia > Heteronotia binoei. The sequence goes on from NW_026800030.1 coordinate 125,100, forward strand.
TCTCCCTTCTCCTCCTTCTTCTTTCTTCTTCTCCTCCCTTCTTCTCCCTTCTCCTCTTTCTCCTTCCCTTCTTCTTCTCCCTTCTTCTTCTCCTCCCTTCTCCTTCTTCTCCCTCTTCTTCTCCCTTTTCCTCCTTCTCCCTTTTTCTTCTCCCTCCTCCTTCTTTCTTCTTCTCCCTTCTCCTTCTTCTTTCTTCTTCTCCCTTCTCCTCCTTCTCTTTCTTCTCCTTCCTTCCTTCTTCTTCTTCTTTTTCTCCCTTCTCATCCTTTTTCTTTCTTCTTCTCCTCCCTTCTCCTCCTTCTCCTTCCCTTCTTCTTCTCCCTTCTCCTCCTTCTTCTCCCTCTTCTTCTCCCTTCTCCTTCTCCCTCCTCCTCCTTTCCTCCTCTTCCTCCTGCTTCTTCTTCCTTCTTCATACCTCCAAGCCCTGTTTGCATGGGACAGTTCCTATTTCTTGGCCCATTTCCCTGGTCTATTGTCTTGGCCCTGTTTTTTAGGGAACACCTGATAACAATTCTTGTTCGCATGAGTGGCTTAGGCCGTGGCTGTCCTTCTAGTTGGAATCTAGCCATGTGTTCCGTACAAGGGAGAGAAGGAAAGAATATCCTGCAGGGGGCAGCAAACTCTAGCAAGACAGGACTGTAGGGGCAGGCCTTAGGGCCGCCAGTTTCCCCCGACCACCAATAGGGTGGCCAGGTGTGACTCATGAAATATCTGTGGACTTTGGGGGTGGAGCCAGGAGCAAGGGTGTGACAAACCCAATTGAACTCCAAAGGGAGGTCTGGCCATCACATTTAAAGGGACCGCATGTCAAGAAGGAGTCCTTGCCAATCTTGTATTCGTTACTTGTCAACATGGTATCCACTGCTTGGTGCTTTGGAGAGGGATGGTGGCTCAGTGGTAGAGCATCTGCTTGGTAAGCAGAAGGTCCCAGGTTCGATCCCCGGCATCTCCAACTAAAAAGGTCCAGGCAAATGGGTGTGAAAAACCTCAGCTTGAGACCTTGGAGAGCTGCTGCCAGTCTGAGTAGACAATATTGACTTGATGGACCAAGGGTCTGATTCAGTAGAAGGCAGCTTCATATGTTGTCGTGTGCTGCATAGTTCTCATTCTTGCACTTTTCTTTAGAACATAAGAGAAGTCATGTTGGATCAGGCCAATGGCCCACCCAGTCCAACACTCTGTGTCACACAGTGGCCAAAACCCCACGTGCCATCAGGAGGTCCACCAGTGGGGCCAGGACACTACAAGCCCTCCCACTGTGCTCCCCCAAGCACCAAGAATACAGAGCATCACTGCCCCAGACAGAGAGTTCCAACAATATGCTGTGGCTAAGAGCCACTGATGGACCTCTGCTCCATATGTTGATCCAATCCCTTCTTGAAGCTGCCTATGCTTGTAGCCACCACCACCTCCTGTGGCAGTGAATTCCATGGTTTCATCACCCTTCGGGTGAAGAAGGACTGCCTTTTATCCGTTCCAGCCCGACTGCTCAGCAATTTCATTGTCGTGTCGCAACATTTGCATTTGTGTCCAAATGTTTTTTTCCTTTCTTTTTTGGTGGAGGGAGGAGACATTGAAAGCCTTCCTCCGCATCACTGAACCACCAGTTCAAGACTTTCCCCTGAAGAATCGAAAGTTAAAGCCTTTGGCTGGACAGATAACAGGTGACCTTCGCAGCTAAGCTGAGGAATGTGGTTAGAGAGGCCCTTCTGTTGCCAGGGTGGAGAAAGACAAGGCAGTCCAACTCTATGAGCCCCCAAAGAAGGTGCCCCTGTCCTTCTAGATTTCCAGCGGAGGGAAGGCATTTAAAAGGAGTGTGGTCCCTTTAAATGGGATGACCAGAACACCCTTTGGAGTTCAATTGTGCTTGTCACACTCTTGCTCCTGGCTTAGGGTTGCCAATCCCCAGGTGAGGGCAGGGGATCCCCCAGTTTGGAGGCCCTCCCCCTGCTTCAGGGTCACCAGAAAGCGGGGAGGGGAGGGAAATGTCTGCTGGGCACTCTTATCATTCTGTATGGAGACTTATTCCCATAGGAAAGAATGGAGGATTGATCTGTGGATATCTGGGGCTCTGAGGGGCTGTTGTTTGAGGTAGAGGCACCCAATTTGCAGCACAGCATCCAGTGCCTCTCCCCAAAATACCCCCCAAGTTTCAAAAAGATTGGACCAGGGGGTCCAATTCTATGAGACCCAAAAGAAGGTGCCCCTATCCTTCATTATTTTCTATGGAAGGAAGGCATTTAAAAAGGTGTGCGGTCCCTTTAAATGTGATGGCCAGAACTCCCTTTGGAGTTCAGTTATGCTTGTCATACCCTTGCTCCTGGCTCCACCCCCAATGTCTCCTGGCTCCACCCCCAAAGTTCCCAGATATTTCTTGAATTGGACTTGGCAACCCTATGTCTAACCCAGGCCTCCCTTATTCTAGTCCAAAACTCTTCCCCCTTCAGCACATTTACCTCTTAAAGCAGGGGTGTCAAACTCATTGGTTATGAGGGCCAGATCTGATATAAATTAGACCTTATTGGGCTGAGCCAAGGCAGGTTGGGCTGGGCCATGTGCATACCTATTTAAGATTAAGTAGCAGATATATAAACTTTATAAGGGACACAGAAAAACACAATTAAATATATATTTTTAAAAACCTTAAAACATGCTTAAAATGTTAACAGTTTTTAGTATTAAAGGCGCTTTCTTTGCACCTCTCCCATGGGATCCAAGGAACTGCGTAAAGGAAGCTCTGGCTCTTTTCTTCCTTCTTCCTTCCCCAGGGGACCAGGAGGGGGAAGGAAGAGAACCTTGGCTCAGTAGCTCTGCTGTTTGATTGAGAGAGCCTGGAAAAACAAGCTCTGCTTTCCCCTCTTCTTCCCCAAGAGAGGAGGCTCAGCCAATGGAGAAAATAGAGGTTTTGCTCTATGGCTCTGCTGTGCGATTGAGCAAGCCTTGCAAGCAGAAGGAAGCGAGAGGTAGAAGGAAGCAGTTGACAGCCAGTTGCTTGGGGGCCTGATAAAAGCCTTCCGGGGGCCTGATTTGGCCCCTGGCCTGCGTGTTTGACACTCCATGTCTTAAAGGATTTGCTTTCATTTGTATATGTTTTGAAATGGCATTTTCACTGGCTAGAGAGGCCCCCAAACCATAAGATGTCTTTTTTTCATAATCTCTCTCTGGCAGAGCATGTTTTCTGCTTGTGAGATGCCCCTAGTTTAGTCCCTGATGTTCTGTGATCTCAAGAAGCTGGCGTTGGGAAAGACTGGTCTCTGCCTGAGTCTCCGTTCGAGGTAGCTTCCCATATTTTCTGCCATGATGCAATGGAATTGTTTTCTGTGGCCCCAGAAGGTAGAACCAGAACCTATGAAGAAAGGTTGAAGGAGCTGGGCATGTTTAGCCTGGAGAGGAGGCAGCTGAGAGGTAAGGGGCCAAGAATCCCAGCTACAAATACAAGTTGATGGGGTGTGAACTGGCAGAGACTGACCAAGAGAAAGATCTTGGGGTCGTGGTAGAGAACTCACTGAAAATGTCAAGACAGTGTGCGTTTGCAATAAAAAAGGCCAACGCCATGCTGGGAATTATTAGTAAGGGAATTGAAAACAAATCAGCCAGTATCATAATGCCCCTGTATAAATCGATGGTGCGGTCTCATTTGGAGTACTGTGTGCAGTTCTGGTCGCCGCACCTCAAAAAAGATATTATAGCATTGGAGAAAGTTCAGAAAAGGGCAACTAGAATGATTAAAGGGCTGGAACACTTTCCCTTTGAAGAAAGGTTGAAACGCTTGGGACTCTTTAGCTTGGAGAAACGTCGACTGCGGGGTGACATGATAGAGGTTTACAAGATAATGCATGGGATGGAGAAAGTAGAGAAAGAGGTACTTTTCTCCCTTTCTCACAATACAAGAACTCGTGGGCATTCGATGAAATTGCTGAGCAGACAGGTTAAAACGGATAAAAGGAAGTATTTCTTCACCCAAAGGGTGATTAACATGTGGAATTCACTGCCACAGGAGGTGGTGGCGGCCACAAGCATGGCCACCTTCAAGAGGAGTTTAGATAAAAATATGGAGCAGAGGTCCATCAGTGGCTAGCCACAGTGTGTGTGTGTGTGTGTATAAATAAATATAAATTTTTGGGCCACTGTGTGACACAGAGTGTTGGACTGGATGGGCCATTGGCCTGATCCAACATGGCTTCTCTTATGTGACACAGAGTGTTGGACTGGATGGGCCATTGGCCTGATCCAACATGGCTTCTCTTATGTTCTTATGTAATGTGATCAAGGGGGATGTTAAAACAGCATCTCAGTGAAAGGCATCTTTTACTCCATCATTGTTTTAATGACCAAACGATTAACGGGAATGAAAACAGAAACCTTGCTGAGCGGCAGCCGGACTCCTCCAATCCACCAAAACAACAACAACAAAAAAAAACATTGGGACACGAATGCAAATGTTGTGACATGACAAACACACACTGCTGAGAATATTGCATCACTGTTGCCCTCCGAGGAGAGATAATGGGGAATGCAACAGATAAATGGGGGAGGGGGGGCAGAGGGGAACGAAGCTCCGCCGCAGGACAGAACAGGCTGGATAACCTTGCATTGCACAATATCCAAGGTCAAGGCAAGGGAGTTGTGGCCCAGTGAGACTGGAGCGTTCGCATTGCTCTTTGCAGAGGATTTCCCCCTCCTCTGTATCACTGGCTCATGTTGTCGTTCAGTCGCACAGTCGAGTCCGACTCTCTGCGACCCCAAGGACAAAGTCACGCCAGGCCCTCCTGTCTTCCACCGTCCTCCGAAGTCTGCTCAAATTCGTGTTTGTTACATCAGTAACGCTGTCCAGCTATCTCCTCTTTTGCTGTCCCCTTCTTCTTTGGCCTTCTGTCTTTCCCAGCATCAGGGTCTTCTCCAGGGAGTGCTCCCTTCTCATTGGGTGGCCAAAGTCTTTGAGCTTCAGCTTCAGCATCTGACCTTCCAGGGAACAGTCTGGGTTGATTTCCCTGAGGACTGACTGATTTGATCTACTTGCAGTCCAAGGGACTCTCAAGAGTCTTCTCCAGGGAGTGCTCCCTTCTCATTTGGTGGCCAAAGTCTTTGAGCTTCAGCTTCAGCATCTGACCTTCCAGGGAACAGTCTGGGTTGATTCCCCTTAGGACTGACTGATTGGATCTTCTTGTAGTCCAAGGGACTCTCAAGAGTCTTCTCCAGGGAGTGCTCCCTTCTCATTTGGTCGCCAAAGTCTTTGAGCTTCAGCTTCAGCATCTGACCTTCCAGGGAACAGTCTGGGTTGATTTCCCTTAGGGCTGACTGATTGGATCTTCTTGCAGTCCAAGGGACTCTCAAGAGTCTTCTCCAGGGAGTGCTCCCTTCTCATTTGGTCGCCAGAGTCTTTGAGCTTCAGCTTCAGCATCTGACCTTCCAGGGAACAGTCAGGGTTGATTTCCCTTAGGACTGACTGATTGGATCTTCTTGCAGTCCAAGGGACTCTCAAGAGTCTTCTCCAGGGAGTGCTCCCTTCTCATTTGGTGGCCAAAGTCTTTGAGCTTCAGCTTCAGCATCTGACCTTCCAGGGAACAGTCTGGGTTGATTTCCCTGAGGACTGACTGATTTGATCTACTTGCAGTCCAAGGGACTCTCAAGAGTCTTCTCCAGGGAGTGCTCCCTTCTCATTTGGTGGCCAAAGTCTTTGAGCTTCAGTTTCAGCATCTGACCTTCCAGGGAACAATCATCACTGGCTCATGCTTAAGCATAAAAGTACAGCGGAAAGGGGGGGGGGGCAGATAAAAACATCGGACAGCCCTGTGATATGGTGGCTAAAACAGCAAATGCAATTTTGGACTGTATTAACAGATGTCTGGTGTCCAGATCACGGGAAGTGATGGTATCGCTTTACTCTGGTAAGACCTCACCTGGAGTACTGTTTTCAGTTTTGGGCACCACATTTTAAGAAGGATATAGAAAAGCTGGAACGGGTCCGGAGGAGGGTGACAAAGATGGTGAGGGGTCTGAAGACCAAGTCCTATGAGGAAAGGTTGAAGGAACTGGGGATGTTTAGCCTGGAGAGAAGGGGGCTGAGAGGTGATATGATCACCATCAAGTACTTGAAGGGCTGCCCTATAGAGGATGGGGTGGAATTGTTTTCTGTGGCCCCAGAAGGTAGAACCAGAAACTATGAAGAAAGGTTGAAGGAGCTGGGCATGTTTAGTCTTGAGAGGAGGAGGCTGAGAGGTGATAGGATCACCATCTTCAGATACTTGAAGGGCTGTCATCTAGAGGATGGTGTGGAATTGTTTTCTGTGGCCCGGAGGAACATAACATAAGAGAAGCCATGTTGGATCAGGCCAATGGCCCATCCAGTCCAACACTGTGTCACACAGTGGCCAACCCCCCCCCCCCCCCCCCAAGTGCCATCAGAAGGTTCACAAGTGAGTCTAGAGCCCTTCCACTTTGCCTCCCCCCAAGCGCCAAGAATACAGAGCATCACTGCCCCAGACAGTTCCAATAATATACTGCGGCTAATAGCCACTAAGGAACCCCTGCGCCATAATTTTATCCAATCTCCTCTTGAAGCTGGCTATTCTTGTAGCTGCCACCACCTCCTGTGGCAGTGAATTCCACATGTTAATCACCCTTTGGGTGAAGAAGTACTTCCTTTTATCCATTTTAACCTGGCTGCTCAGCAATTTAATTGAGTGCCCACAAGTTCTTGTATTGTGAGAAAGGGAGAAAAGGACTTCTTTCTCTACTTTCTCCATCCCATGCATAATCTTGTAAACTTCTATCATCTCACCCCGCAGTTGACATTTCTCCAAGCTCAAGAGCCCCAAGTGTTTTAACCTTTCTTCATAGGGAAAGTGTTCCAAACCTTTAATCATTCTAGTTGCCCCTTTCTAGGGCTTTTTCCAATGCTATAATATCCTTTTTGTGGTGCGGTACCAGAATTGTACACAGTATTCCATATGAGACCACACCATCGATTTATACAGGGGCATTATGATACTGGCTGATTTGTTTTCAGTTCCCTTCCTAATAATTCCCAGCATGGCGTTGGCCTTTTTTATTGCAAACACACACTGTCTTGACATTTTCAGTGAGTTATCTATCACGAACCCAAGATCTCTCTCTTGGTCAGTCTCTGCCAGTTCACACCCCATCAACTTGGATTTGCAGCTGGGATTCTTGGCCCCAATGTGCATTACTTTGCACTTGGCCACATTGAACCGCATCTGCCACGTTGATACCCACTCACCCAGCCTCAACAGATCCCTTTGGAGTTCCTCACAATCCTCTCTGGTTCTCACCACCCTGAACAATTTAGCGTCATCTGCAAATTTAGCCACTTCACTGCTTACTCCCAGCTCCAAATCATTAATGAACAAGTTAAAGAGCATGGGACCCAGTACTGAGCCCTGCGGCACCCCACTGCTTAGCATCCTCCACTGTTAAGACTGCTCATTTATACTCACTCTCTGCTTACTATTAATTAGCCAGTTTTTGATCCACAAGAGGACCTGTCCTTTTACTCCATGACTCTCGAGCTTACTAAGGAGCCTTTGATGAGGAACTTTATCAAAAGTTTTCTGGAAGTCAAGGTAAACAACAGCTATTGGGTCTCCTTTGTCCAAATGTTTGTTCACCCGCTCAAAGAACTGTAACAGGTTAGTGAGGCAAGATCTTCCCTTACAGAACCCATGCTGAGTCTTCCTCAATAACTTGTGTTCATCAATGTGCCTACTCATTCTGTCCTTGATAATGGTTTCTACCAACTTTCCTGGTATTGAAGTCAGACTGACTGGCCTGTAGTTTCCTGGATCTCCTCTGGAACCCTTTTTAAAGATGGTCGGACCAGAACCAATGGGTTGAAATTAAATCAAAAGACCTTCCAGCTCAATGTTAGGAGAAACTTCCTGACCGTTAGAGCAGTTCCTCAGCGGAAGAGGCTTCCTTAGGAGGTGGTGGGCTCTCCTTCCTTGGAGGTTTTGAAACAGAGGCTGGATGGCCATCTGACAGCAATGCTGATTCTGCGTACTTAGGTAGATTGTAAAAAGAAGAAGAACTGTAGATTTATACCCCACCTTTCTCTCTGAATCAGAGACTCAGGGCAGCTCACAATCTCCTATATCTCCCCCCCCCCCCACAACAGACACCCTGTAAAGTGGGTGGGGCTGAGAGGGCTCTCACAGCAGCAGCCCTTTCAAAGACAACCTCTGCCAGAGCTCTGACTGACCCAAGGCCATTCCAGCAGCTGCAGGTGGAGGAGTGGGGAATCAAACCCAGTTCTCCCAAAGAAGAGAGCTCTGGCTGACCCAAGGCCATTCCAGCAGGTGCAAGTGGAGGAGCGGGGAATCAAACCCAGTTCTCCCAGAGAAGAGAGCTCTGGCTGACCCAAGGCCATGCCAGCAGCTGCAGGTGGAGGAGTGGTGAATCAAACCCAGTTCTCCCAGATAAGAGAGCTCTGGCTGACCCAAGGCCATGCCAGCAGGTGCAAGTGGAGGAGTGGGGAATCAAACCCGGTTCTCCCAGATAAGAGAGCTCTAGCTGACCCAAGGCCATTCCAGCAGCTGCAAGTGGAGGAGTGGGGAATCAAACCCGGTTCTCCCAGATAAGAGTCCACACACTTAACCACTACACCAAACTGACTCTTTGAGAGGGAGGGCTGACCCAATGCCCAGCTCTCGTGGGTCTTTCTACATGCCCAGGGTAATGCCTATTGCCAGTTGGGGGTCAAAGAAGGCATTTTCCTCCAGGCCATATTGGCCAGTGAACGGGGAGGTTTTTTTGCATTCCTCTGGGCCTACAGCTGGAGTCACTGGGGGACTGGGGAGGGGGGAAGGAGGTAGCTGTGAATTCCCTGCATTGTGCAGCGGGTTGGTCTGGATGACCCTTGAGGTGGAGATCTCCATTCCTGATTGACAAAAGCCAGTTTTGGCTCTCAAAAGCTCATCCCCTGAAGCTGTCTTGTTGATCTCTAATGTGCTCCTGGATCCGGGGCAGCCAAGCCTGCTTAATGTAGGAGCCACAAGACGTGAATGTCAGATGTTTCAGAACTGCAGGAGAAGAACGGAGGGAGGGAGGAATGAAGGAAGGAAGATAGATGGGGGAGAGAGAGGTAGAAAGAAAGCAACTTTTAACTTGACATGCATTCTGGCTTGTCTTGGCTCGGAGAAATGATTTCAAGAGAGAAATGCCTTCTCCAAGCCAGCCGATGGGGCGGTGGGGGCTTCAAGGGGCACACAAGATATGCGAAAGAGCCGCAGTTTGGCCACCCCGGCCCTAGATTCAAATTAGGGTTGCCAAGTCCAGTTCAAGAAATATCTGCGGACTTTGGGGGTGGAGCCAAGAGATATTGGAGGTGGAGCCAGGAGCAAGGGTTTGACAAGCATTATTGAACTCCAAAGGGTGTTCTGGCCATCACATTTAAAGGAACTGCACACCTTTTAAATGCCTTCCCTCCGTTGGAAATAATGAAGGACAGGGGCACCTTCTTTGGGGGCTCATAGAATTGGACCCCCTGGTCCGATCCTTTTGAAACCTGGAGGGTGTTTTGAGGAAAGACACCGGACGCTATGCTGCATATTTGGTGCATCTACCTCAAAACATAGCTGCCCCAGAACCTCATATACCCGCAGATCAATTCTCCGTTATACCCTATGGGAATTGGTCTCCATAGGGAATAATAGAGTGCCCAGCAGACATTCCCCTCCCCCTCTGCTTTCTGATGACCTTGAAGCAGGGGGGGAGTCTCCAAACCAAGGGGTCCCCCACCCCTCCCTGGGGATTGGCAACCCTCACTCAAATCCAGTGATTCTATTGCAGACCAACATGTCTGTGAGGGAGGTTAGGCTGAGACTGCGTGACTGGCCCAAGGCTGGTCTTGATAAAAGGTGCTCTTTGGCGTTTGCTTTGGGCCGGCCGCGACTATCTTCCCACTGTCACTAATTCACCAGAAGGGATTCTGCTGTCGGTTGCCTTAATCCCTTACTGCACGTTGAATTGTTAGACAGACTGCCAGTCAGTCAGTCTATTTATTTAAGAACATAAGAGAAGCCATGTTGGATCAGGTCAGTAGCCCATCCAGTCAAACACTCTGTGTCACATAAGAACATAAGAAAAGCCATGTTGGATCAGGCCAATGGCCCATCCAGTCCAACACTCTGTGTCACATAAGAACAGAAGAGAAGCCATGATGGATCAGGCCAGTGGCCCATCCAGTCCAACACTCTGTGTCACATAAGAACATAAGAAAAGCCATGTTGGATCAGGCCAATGGCCCATCCAGTCCAACACTCTGTGTCACATAAGAACAGAAGAGAAGCCATGTTGGATCAGGCCAGTAGCCCATCCAGTCCAACACTCTGTCACACAGTGGCCAATATACACACACACAAGCACACACTGTGGCTAATAGCCACTGATGGACCTCTGCTCCATATTTTTATCCAATCCCCTCTTGAAACTGGCTATGCTTGTAGCTGCCGCCACCTCCTGTGGCAGTGAATTCCACTTGTTAACCACCCTTTGGGTGAAGAAGAACTTCCTTTTATCCATTCTAACCCGACTGCTCAGCAATTTCATCGAGTGCCCACGAGTTCTTGTATTGTGAGAAAGGGAGAAAAGGACTTCTTTCTCTGCCCCGTGCATAATCTTGCAAACCTCTATCATGTCACCCCGCATTTTATTCCACTTATATCCCGCCCTCCCCGTCGAGGTGGGCTCAGGGCGGCCCACACAGACACACATATGCATGATTCAACATGGTAGTACAGCATTAAAAGCATAAAACGTAGAATCAAAATAAACATAACATACATTAAAAATGTTTCAGTGCCATGATCTCACATTTCCAATTTTATAGTTCTCTGTATAGCAGTCTTACGTTATCCTCTCTGCAGCTGCTATACAGCAGATTGCTGGCGGTGGTTCGTATGCTGCTTTAAACTCTAGTGGCCAGCAGCTTAGTTCACAAACGCCTGGTGGAAGAGTGCCATCTTACAGGCCCTGCGGAACTGTAGAGCTCTCGCAGGGCCCTGACCTCTTCCGGCAACTCATTCCACCAGTGTGGAGCCACTACAGAGAAGGCTCTGGCTTTATTTGACATGAGACTGGCCTCCTTAGGGCTGGGGAGCCTAAGTAGATTTGTGATACCAGATCGAAGTGCTCTCCGGTTGAATGTGTTCCCGTATAGGAAGGCCCATTAACAACCTGGCCGCTGCGTTCTGCACCAATTGAAGCTTCCGGGTTCGAGAAGAAAGACGGTGGCTCAGTGGTAGAGCAGCTGCTTGGGAAGCACGCCACTTTGCCTGGACCCTTTTTAGCTGGAGATGCTGGGGATTGAACCTGGGACCTTCTGCTTACCAAGCAGATGCTCTACCAGTGAGCCACAGCCCCATTCATGGCTCTCCAGGGTCTCAAGCTGAGGTTCTTCACGCCTACTTGCCTGGACCCCTTTTTTAGTTGGAGATGCCGGGGATTGAACCTGGGACCTTCTGCTTCCCAAGCAGATGCTCTGCCACTGAGCCACAGCCCCATTCATGGCTCTCCAGGGTCTCAAGCTGAGGTTCTTCACGCCTACTTGCCTGGACCCTTTTTAGTTGGAGATGCCGGGGATTGAACCTGGGACCTTCTGCTTCCCAAGCAGATGCTCCACCCACTGAGCCACAGCTCCATTCATGGCTCTCCAGGGTCTCAAGCTGAGGTTCTTCACGGCCTACTTGTCTGGACCCTTTTAGTTGGAGATGCTGGGGATTGAACCTGGGACCTTCTGCTTCCCAAGCAGATGCCTCTACTACTGAGCCATAGCCCCATTCATGGCTCTCCAGGGTCTCAAGCTGAGGTTCTTCACGCCTACTTGCCTGGACCCTTTTTAATTGGAGATGCCAAGGATTGAACCTTGGACCTTCTGCTTACCAAGCAGATGCTCCACCACTGAGCCACCGTCCCTCCCTTTATCGCCACCTCTTTGTCCCCAACCCTGAAGGAAAGAGAAGAGCCACTGTAAAGCCAACCCCCGTTTCCCAGCGCCAGCAAGACAGCAGGTCAGCAACCGATGATCGACCGTGTCAAACGCGCCCGATAGATCTAGAAGCATCAGTACTGCCGAGCCACCTCTCTCCAGATGCCATTGTACCATTACACGGCACCGAGCCGACAAGAAGCCTACTAACGAAACAGATTTAAACATCAAATGGCAAAATTACCCGTGGTTAAAACAGAATAGTAAAATTAAGAAAAGTTATTCAATTAAATCAAATGCCTTTCTAATACAGAGACAAGCATTACAAAACTGAGCTACCCGTTTGGTGATATTCTGATTGGCATCGGAGAGGAGAGACAGATCACCGGAGAAGACTCCGTTAGCCCTGGCTTAGCCTTAACCCAAGGGAGAATATATTTAGCACGAGCTAAGCGATACCAGGGACATCTTAGAAACACATGTCCGATTGTTTCTGTTTCTTGCAACTCGCACTGGCAAAGTCTCTGAGCAAATGGAATTTTCTTATCCCTTCCTTCAAGAACAGCAGAGGGAAGGGTTGAACATCTTACCAGGGGGAAAGCTCTCCTCATCTTTTGATCCTCTTCAGTTAGTAAGATTGAGGGGAGGAGCGAGATGATACCTAGTTGAATCAGACACAATAAAATCCGGGCATCTGGAAAGATCAAGATGTCTTTCCGCATCCTTTATCCTTCGTTGTAAAGCTTTTTTGGCCTGATCACTGCTAAGGGACGTAGCGGCCCCGTGGCGCAGAGTGGTAAAGCAGCAGTACTGCAGTACTGTGATCTGAACTCTCTGCTCACGACCTGAGTTCGATTCCGGTGGAAGCTGGATTCAGGTAGCCGGCCCAAGGTTGACTCAGCCTTCCATCCTTCCGAGGTCGGTCAAATGAGTCCCCAGCTTGCTGGGAGGAAAGCGTAGAGGACTGGGGAAGGCAAGGGCAAACCACCCCGTAAAAAGTCTGCCGTGAAAACGTTGTGAAAGCAACGTCACCCCAGAGTCGGAAACGACTGGCGCTTGCACAGGGGCCCTTTCCTTTCCTTTCCTTTCCTCAATTGGCAAAATATGTTTTCAGACCTCGTGTTTCCTCTGCCAGTAACTGCTAGGAAAAATCTTAACGTTTTGTCCTATGCTGGATAATGATAAGTTGTGGCCATATTTGTCAAATCATAACATTGCTTTCACTCCCTGCTTTGGGTTAAAGAACTCAGACCCGATTCACCGTCTTATCTCAGTAACTCTGTGATAGTCTGCTAGACAAGGCTTGTTCTGTGTTCAGTGGGATATGGGAAGGGGTGCGACTCGAGAACACAGAAACATGAGAACAGCCCTGCTAGATCAGACCAATGAGGGCCCATCTAGTCCAGCCTCCTGTCTCACACAGTGGGCAACCAGTTCCTCTGGAGGGACAACTCAACAGGGCAGAGAAACTGAAGCCTTCCTAAGGACATCAGAAGAGCCCTGCTGGATCAGACTAGTGGTCCATCTAGTCCAGCATCCTGTCTCACACAGTGGGCAACCAGTTCCTCTGGAGGGCCAACAACGGGGCAGAGAGGCTGAAGCCTTCATAAGAACATCAGAAGAGCTCTGCTAGATCAGACCAGTGGTCCATCTAGTCCAGCATCCTGTCTCACACAGTGGGCAACCAGTTCCTCTGGAGGGCCAACGGGGCAGAGAGGCTGAGGCCTTCATAAGAACATCAGAAGAGCTCTGCTAGATCAGACTAGTGGTCCATCTAATCCAGCATCCTGTCTCACACAGTGGCCAGCTACTGCAGAACTGTGGTCTGAACTCTCTGCTCACGACCTGAGTTAAATTCCGGTGGAAGCTGGATTCAGGTTGCTGGCCCAAGGTTGACTCAGCCTTCCAAGGTCAGTAAAATGAGGACCCAGCTTGCTGGGGGGGGAGAAGTGCAAAAGACTGGGGAAGGCAATGACAAACCACCCCATAAAAAGCAACGTCACCCCAGAGTCGGAAATGACTGGTGCTTGCACAGGGGACCTTTCCTTTCCTGCTAAGGGACAGAACGAACTGAGGGGAGAAACCAAGTAAATTTAGTTTATTGGTAATCATTTTTAACCAGCTAGATTGAAATGTATCGAATAGCAGCAAATACGTTCGATTTGGAGGTTGAGAATTGACATTGAGCCATTTATTAAGTGAGGACAAGGTTACCTTGGCTGCAATGGACATCAGGCCTGTCGGCAGTCTGAGCTTAGCATTTGAGACGCATCTTGGTAACTGAAGGGCTGCCCTAAGGACTGCAAAGCTTACGGACTTTGATTAGAAAGTGTATCTTCCAGGAACCCAACCGCCGATTGTTTTCCTAGCTAGCCTATATCTTATCTTGAGGACGAACTGGAATCTAATGGTGGATGAGAAATTAACCATCCCCGTGAGCATCAAGAAGGTAATTGATGACTTCAGAACAGACAGGATTCCTGAGGGAAGGCCATGGAATGGAGCGGGCCTCCCTAGCGAAGGGGCGTCCTTGGGAGAAGAAGATACCAGAAAACTAACAATTGGGAGTCCACATTTGGTGGTGGCAGCTGCAAGCATAGCTAGCTTCAAGAGGGGATTAGATAAACATCTAGAGCCGAGGTCCATCTGTGGCTATTAGCCACAGGGTATTGTTGGAACTCTCTGTCTGGGGCAGTGATGCTCTGTCTTCTTGGTGTTTAGAGGGGGCAACAGTGGGAGGGCTGTTTGGTTTGGTGGTTAAGTGGGCAGACTCTTATCTGGGAGAACCGGTTTGATTCCCCACTCCTCCACTTGCACCTGCTAGCATGGCCTTGGGTCAGCCATAGCTCTGGCAGAGGTTGTCCTTGAAAGGGCAGCTGCTGTGAGAGCCCTCTCAGTCCCAACCACCTCACAAGGTGTCTGTTGTGGGGGAGGAAGATAAAGGAGATTGTAAGCCACTCTGAGTCTCTGATTTAGAGAGAAGGGTGGGGTATAAAACTACGGTCTTCTTCTTCTTGTTGTGTCCTGGCCCCACTGATGGACCTACTGATGGCACCTGGGTTTTTTGCCCACTGTGTGACACAGTGTTGGACTGGATGGGCCATTGGTCTGATCCAACATGGCTTCTCTTATGTCAGAAGAAGAAGACAACAACATTGGATTTATATTCCACCCTCCACTCAGAGTCTGAGTGGCTCACAATCTCCTTTATCTTCCTCCCCCACAACAGACACCCTGTGAGGTGGGTGGGGCTGAGAGGACTCTCCCAGAAGCTGCCCTTTCAAGGACAAACTCTGCCAGAGCTATGGCTGACCCAAGGCCATTCCAGCAGTTGCAAGTGGAGGAATGGGGAAACAAACCCAGTTCTCCCAGGTAAGAGTCATGGGCTCCCAGATAAGGTAATGGGTAGGGCTTTTTTTTATAGCAGGAACTCCTTTGCATATTAGGCCACACACCCGTGATGGAGTCAATCCTCCAAGAGCTTGCAGGGCTCTTCGTGCAGGGCCTACTTTAAGCTCCAGGAGGATTGGCTGCATCGGGGGGGGGGGGGGGGGTTTGAGGCCTAATATGCAAATTAGTTCCTGCTCCAAAAAAAGCCCTGGTCATGGGAGACAAAGGAATTATTGTCTTGCTATCCTGTACAGGTACATTGGAGTCCCTTGTTCCAAGAACCGTTAGAGTCGAGACCAGTGGCCCCTTAGAAAGCAAGAAATCAGAAGACTGAGAATGAAAGGCAGCCATGAAGGAGCTAGAAAAGATCTTAGCTGTATTATCAATGGAGGCCCAGATAGCAGCCACTGCCAAGTCAGCATTCTTCCATCTGAAGCAGGCAAGGCAGCTGGCCCCCTTCCTGGAGCGTCGTGACCTCGCAACAGTGATCCATGCAACGGTCACCTCAAGACTGGACTACTGTAATGCCCTCTACTTGGGGCTACCTTTGTGCCGGACCCAGAAGTTGCAGCTGGTGCAGAACGCGTCGGCCAGGCTACTGTTAGGGCTCCCGAAATGGGAGCACATACGGCCGGGGCTACGCGGACTGCACTGGCTGCCAATCACCTACCGAGTCCAGTACAAAGTGTTGGTTATCACCTTTAAAGCCCTATACGGCCGAGGACCAGCCTACCTAAGGGACCGTCTCTCCCCATATGAACCCCAGAGGGCACTGAGGTCAGTGGGTAAAAATAAAATGACCATCCCTGGGCCGAGAGAGGTCAAACTCCAAAATACCAGAGCACGGGCCTTTTCAGCTGCGGCCCCTGCACTGTGGAATCAGCTTCCGGAGGAAGTGCGGGCCCTGCGGAACCTTGACCAGTTCCGCAGGGCCTGCAAGACCGTCCTTTTTAAACAAGCATACACCCACATCGACTGCTGAATTGCTGTGAATGAGGGATCCGCCACCTACATTATTATGGAACTACTTAAACTGGCAGAACCAGCGTCAGAATATCACTATTGCTGCCAGATAAAGATAAAGATTAATTTAAATTATGTATTTTAAATATACTAACTGGTTTTTATATGTTTAATCTTTTAATTGTTAAATTTAAAGTTTTTATTCATTAATGTAAATGTATAGAATGCTGTTAGCCGCCCTGAGCCGCTTATGCGGGGAGGGCGGGATACAAATAAAATCTATTATTATATTATTATTATTATTATTAAGCAGGGCTTTTCTCCAAGCAGGAACGCAGTTCCGGCTGACTCGGTATTGGGGGGGGGGGCTAATATGTAAATGAGTTCCGGCTGGGCTTTTCCTACAACAAAGCTCCATGTGAAACGATGGCGATGCCACGGGGTGCAGCTGCTGTAAGAGCTTTCTCAGCCCCACCAACTTCTCAGGCAGCGTCCCAAGCCAAGCGAGCGTGAGCTAGCAGGCACATTTTTGCCTTCGCTCAGGAAGGATGGCCCCAGAACAAAACCACTGATGCAGGAGCTCACAGTTTTAACGCCAGTAGCTCACAACTTGAATGCCAGTAGCTCACAAAGTAGAATTTTTGCTTACAAGACTCTTCAGCTTAGAGGGAACGATACTCACAGGGAGTGTTGTGTGTGTGTGTGGGGGGGGGAGGTAGAGGAGATTGTGACCGCTCCTGAGACTCTGAGATTCAGAGTATAGGGCGGGATATAAATCCAATAACTTCTTCTTCCATCTCATGACAAAGTCTACAGAGTTGGAGAGCGCTGATTCTTGAGTTGACTTTTTTTTTTTCGGGAGCAGTTTCCGTTCCGCGAAGACGGCCGACGACGGTCCAAGTCCATTTCGATTTCGGGGAAACGTCGCCAGCGCCTTGCAAGCCTGTTTCGCTCGTGCGCAATTTCGAATCTCTTTCCCTGCTGCCTGCTTTCCTTTATTTCTTTCCAGTGATGGGCTTTTTGATGGAAAACCCACCCCCCGCCCCCCTTCCCATGAAACAGAAAGCCTAAAAGTCAACAAAGCAACATGGGAGGCCTTGGCTGTCAAACGCTGGAGGAAAGGAAGGTTTTTTTCCATTGGCAACTTCGTCCTGAGCCTGTTTGGGTGTAGCAGTTAAGAGCGACGGAGAACAGGTCGGATCCCCCACTCCTCCCTCCAGGACCAGATCTTTGCAGATTAGGCCACACACCCTTATCTGGGAGAACCTCCTCCACTTGCACCTGCTAAAACAATGTTCCCCCGAAGCTGCAGAGTCTTGTGAGCAAAAGTTCTGCTTTGTGAGCTACTGGCATTAGAGTCGTGAGCTACCGCATAAATTATTGTGTTCTGGGGTCATCCTTCCTGAGCTAAAACAAAAATGTGTGAGCTGGAAGCTAAAAATCTCTCAGCTAGCTCACACTAACTCAGCTTAGAGAGAACACTGATCCCACCCTATGCGCTGCATCTCAGAGTCTCAGAGCGGCTCACAATCTCCTTTATCTTCCTCCCCCACAGCAGATACCCTGTGAGGTGGGTGGGGCTGAGAGAGCTCGGACAGAAGCTGCCCTTTCGAGGACAACTCCTGCGAGAGCTCTGGCTGACCCAAGGCCATTCCAGCAGGTGCAAGTGGAGGAGTGGGGAATCAAACCCGGTTCTCCCAGATAAGAGTTTGCGCACTTAACCACTACACCAAACTGGAAGGAAATTCTAAGCCAGGGGTGGCTACATGTGGAGCCACACATGGCTCTTTCACACATATCGTGTGGCTCTTTGAAGCCCCCACCACCCTGTCAGCCAGCTTGGAGAAGGCATATGTCTCCTTTAATCACTTCTCAAAGTCAAGTTGGCCAACATAGGGAGGCTTGGAGAATGCATTTAAAGTTAAAGTTGCGTTCTTTCCACCTCTCCCTCCTCACTCACTCCTCTATTTCCTTCCTTCCTTCCTTCCTTCCTTCCTTCCTTCCTTCCTTCCTTCCTTCCTTCCTTCCTTCCCTCAAACATCTGATGTTCACGTTGTGCGGCTCTCAGACATCTGACGTTTATTCTGTGTGGCTTTTACATTGCGCAAGTGTGGCCGCCTCTGTTGTTGGCGGTTCTGAAACTCTGAGTAAAGGGTAGGGTATAAATCCAAGCCAGGGGTGGCCAAACTTGCTTAATGTAAAAGCCACGTAAATAAACATCAAATGTTTGAGAGCCGCAAGACATGAAGCAAGAGAGAGGGAGAAAGAAGCAGATGACAGCCAGTTGCTCGGGGGCCTGATAGGAGCCTTCCAGGGGGCCTGATTTGGCCCTCGGGCCACATGCTTGACACCCCTAGGCTGGAATCATTCATGGTTGTTAGGCAGCAGATTTATTGTGTGTGGCTATTGGCCGTCACAATACAAGGTTAAACGGAGTATCATAAAAAGCGGTCAAACAGAAATGAAGAATGGTCAAATAAAAATGCAAAACAACACGTTAAGTAGGTTATAAGTCAACAATTCCAACCTGAACTACTTTGCTATAAGACTGAAGTAAAAGCAGCTGGGTTTAGCTGCTAGAATATTAAAACACCATAACGCTAAGATAATAGCTAAGCTATTAAGTTAAAAGTGATATAAATCCGATAAGCCGACTTGTGGTAAGTATCGATACACTATAAAGTTATAGGCATCTAGGATAAAGCCAACGAATCCAAGGAGGCAATTTTGGCTCTAATTTTCTTTGCAGCCAAGGCAAAAAAAAATTCTATAGGTAACAAAACATAGAATCGTCACAATACTCTCAGAGGTCTCTCATCCCCACCTACCTCACAGGGTGTCTGTTCATAGAATCATAGAGTTGGAAGGGACGTCCAGGGTCATCGAGTCCAACCCCCTGCACAATGCAGGATACTCACAAAGACCTCCCCCTAAATTCACAGAAACTTCATTGCTGTCAGATGGCCCTCTAGCCTCTGTTGAAAAACCTCCAAGGAAGGAGAGCCCACCACCTCCCGAGGAAGCCTGTTCCACTGCGGAATCGCTCGAACGGTCAGGAAGTTCTTCCTAATGTTGAGCCGGAAACTCTTGATTTAATTTCAGCCCATTGGTTCTGGTCCTACCTTCCGGGGCCACAGAAAACAATTCCACACAATCCTCTATAAGCCCTTCAAGGACTTGGTTGGTAAATGGATCAATCATTCATTGGCTTCCTTGTTTCTCCGGCCTGGAGTGTGCCCAGCTGGTCAGGAATCAGCCATACAAGAGGCAGAAAACCAACAGGTAGAGCTTTGGGCACTACAACCCTCCAATTTAATGATTAACGGCTTTTTTATTAGGGGGTTTACTGCTTTCTTTCAAACATAGTAAACCCATTCAGGCTGGGCTATGGTATGCTGTTAATGGAGCGCAAACAAAGCCAAGCCTTTCGCATTAGTTTAAATTGGCTTTGGAGAAGGGGACACACTCTCTCCGGCTGGACTCAGTTGCGGGAGTTTCACCGCAGGGCAGCCCAACGGGACACGTGAGCTTTGACGAGAGGGATGCTGTCGCCTCCCATGGCCACCATTTTTGTCCTCCAAAAACTGCAAAAGGGGGAGTGCAGGAACATTAATGATGCTTGGCTCCACGTTCGAGTTGGCTCTGTACGGAACTCAGAACTTTTTTTGAGCAGGAACACACAGGAACCCAGTTCTGGCTGGCTTGGTGTCAGGGGGTGTGGCCTAATATGCAAACGAGATCCTGCTGGGCTTTTCCTACAAAAAGCCCTGTGTGAAACAATGGCGATGCCAGGGGGTGCAGCTTAATATGCAAATGAGTTCCTGCTGGGTGTTCTCTTTATTAAAAAACCCGTTTGTGAAGCAATGGCGATGTCAGGGGGTGTGGCCTAATATCCAAATAAGTTCCTGCTGGACTTTTTCTATAAAAAACCCTGTGCAAAACGATGGTGATGTCAAGGGTGTGGCCTAATATGCAAATGAGTTTCTGCTGGGGTTTTTCCTGCAACAAAACCTGTGTAAAACAAATGGTGATATCATGGGTGTGACCTAATATGCAAATGAGCTCCTGCTGGGCTTTTCCCTACAAGCCCTGTGTGAAACAAATGATGGTCAGGGTGTGGCCTAATATGCAAATAAACTCTTGCTGGGTTTTTTCTACAAGCCCTGTGTGAAACAAATGGCGGTCAGGGGTGTGGCCGAATATGCAAATGAGTTCATGCTGGGCTTTTTCCTACAACAAGCCCCGTGTGAAACAAATGATGGTCGGGGTGTGGCCTATTATGCAAATGAGTTCTTGCTGGGTTTTTCCCTACAACAAGCCCCGTGTTTAACAAATTGCGATGTGATGGGGGTGTGGCCTAATATGCAAATGAGTTCCTGCTGGACTCTCCCCCACAACAAGCCCCGCGTGAAACAAATGGCAGTCAGGGGTGTGGCCTAATATGCAAATGAGTTCCTGCTGGGCGTCTCCCACAACACGCCCTGAGTGGAACAAATGGTGGTGTCAGGGGTGTGGCCTAATATGCAAATGAGTTCCGGCTGGGCTTTTTCTTACAACAAGCCCTGTGTTAAACAACGGTAGCCCTGAACTACATCTGGGGTGTGTTGCCCAATATGCAAATAGGCCCTGTTGAAACTTCTCCGACGTGGTAACTGTCTGGACTTCCCCGTCTCAGGAATCTTCAAGATCCAAGGAATTTCAAAAGAACACAGAGACACCCAGAGGTGCTTCTACTGAATCAGACCTTCGGTCCGTCAATGCCAGTCTTGCCTACTCAGACTCGCAGCCACTCTTGAGGATTTATTTATTTATTTATTTAGAATTTATATCCCGCCCTTCCCACAAGTGGCTCAGGGCGGCTTCCAGCATTAGATCCAACATAAATTAAACAATATTTAAACATGTAAGGGAATAACTTTAAAACAGATAAAACAGATAAAACCATAAAAATTAATAAATATTCCAATATATACAGAGATCTGGCGGGTTGCGTTAAAATTCTCAAGCTAGGTGTAGGCTAGCCGGAAGAGGGTTGTTTTACAGGCCCTGCGGAACTGAACTAGGTCCCGCAGGGCCCTCACCTCTTCCGGTAGCTGATTCCACCATGTAGGAGCCATAACAGAGAAGGCCCTTTCTCTTGTGGCTTTCAAGCGGGCTTCTTTCGGCCCAGGGACAGTAAGGAAGTTTTGTGATCCCGACCTCAGTGCTCTCTGGGGAACATGTGGGGAGAGACGGTCCTTCAGGTAGACAGGTCCCAAGCCATATAGGGCTTTAAAGGTGATAACCAGCACCTTGTACCGGACTCGGTATATCACTGGAAGCCAGTGCAGAGTCCGAAGACCCGGCTGAATGTGCTCCCACTTTGGGAGGCCCAATAACAGGATCTCAGGGTCTTTCCCCACCACTTGCTGCCTAGTCCTTTGAACCAGAGATTGAATTTGGGACCTTCTGCGTGCTCAGCAGATGTCAAGGAATTGAAAAGAACACACGGAGCGGCCTTCTACTCAATCAGGAATTTTGGTCCATCAGGATCAGTATTGTCTACTCAGAGTGGCAGCTGCTCTCCAGGGTCTCAGGCGAAGGTCTTTCACTTTCACCTATTACTGGATCCTTTTAAACTGGAGATGCCGGGGATTGAATCGGGGAGCCAGTTTGGTGTAGCGTTTAAGAGTGCAGACTCTTATCTGGGAGAACCGGGTTTGATTCCCCACTCCTCCACTTGCACCTGCTGGAATGGCCTTGGGTCAGCCAGAGCTCTCTTATCTGGGAGAACCGGGTTTGATTCCCCACTCCTCCACTTGCAGCTGCTGGAGTGGCCTTGGGTCAGCCAGAGCTCTCTTATCTGGGAGAACTGGGTTTGATTCCCCACTCCTCCATTTGCACCTGCTGGAATAGCCTTGGGTCAGCCATAGCTCTCTTATCTGGGAGAACCGGGTTTGATTCCCCACTCCTCCACTTGCATCTGTTGGAATGGCCTTGGGTCAGCAAGAGCTCTCTTATCTGGGAGAACCAGATTTGCTTCCCCACTCCTCCACTTGCACCTGCTGGAATGGCCTTGGGTCAGCCAGAGCTCTCTTATTTGGGAGAACTGGGTTTGATTCCCCACTCCTCCATTTGCACCTGCTGGAATAGCCTTGGGTCAGCCAGAGCTCTCTTATCTGGGAGAACCGGGTTTGATTCCCCACTCCTCCACTTGCAGCTGCTGGAATGGCCTTGGGTCAGCCATAGCTCTCACAGAGCTGTCCTTGAAAAGGCAGCTTCTGGGAGAGCTCTCAGCCCCACCCACCTCACAGGGTGTCTGTTGGGAGGAAGAGAAAGGAGATTGTGAGCTTCTCTGAGACTCTGAGTGGAAGGTGGAATATAAATCCAATGTCTTCTTCATCTTCTTCTTCTGCATTCCAACCAAGGACTCTGCCCAGGGGTGGAATTCTAGCAGGAGCTCCTTTGCATATTAGGCCGCACCCCCGATGTAGCCAATCCACCAAGAGCTCACAAAAAAGAGCCTTGTAAGTTCTTGGAGGACTGGCTACATCGGAGGGGGGGGTGGCCTAATATGCAAAGGAGCTCCTGCTAGAATCCCACCCCAGACTCTGCCACTCAGTCACAGCAAGGATTCAGACTTCTGCTTGGCACTAAAGGAAGTGGAGGACAAGCAGATGGAAGAACTCGATGGGAACTGGTGCCAAAACAGTTTTTCATCCCCACTGAGATCCCATCCCTAGTTGGCCACGAAGAAGGGATGGTCTGACCCGTTCTTGAGACTGAGGCGCAGGAAGGAATTAGATGAGGAAGCTTTTCAGGGTGTGTTTATTTGCCACAGATCGGACGGTTGATAAAAAGGCCTCTTTCACAGAGCTGTCAGAGTTGGCGGAGTGCAGGTTTTACGTACAGAAGAACGGAAGAACAGTTTATATTTTAGCAGATATCCTTCCCTTCCTCCGGAAAGCTCAGAAGTCTGTACGTGGTTCGTCATTGTGATCTTCACAACAACCGGGTTTGATTCCCCACTCCTCCACTTGCAGCTGCTGGAATGGCCTTGGGTCAGCCAGAGCTCTGGCAGAGGTTGTCCTTGAAAGGGCAGCTTCTGTCAGAGCTCTCTCAGCCCCACCCACCTCACAGGGTGTCTGTTGTGGGGGAGGAAGAGAAAGGAGATTGTGAGCTGCTCTGAGACTCTGAGTGGAAGGCAGAATAAAAATCCAATGTCTTCGTCTTCTTCTTGTACAGGGCCTACTGTAAGCTCTTGAAGGATTGGGCTACATCAGAGGTGTGTGGCCTAATATGCAAAGGAGCTCCAGCTACAAAATGAGCCCTGGTTGCTTGGGCTTTAAAAAAATGATGAAATGTAGCATGCTTAGGATAGATCTCTTCTGCAGATCTTCCACCGCTCAACATAGCAGCCGGTCCAGCTGACATAAATGAGACCTTGCTGGGCCAGGCTATGTGGAGCCAGGCCATGTGTGTACCTATTTAAGATTAGGCAGCAGAGATATAAACTTTTAAAGGACACAGGCAAATACGACTAAAAATTAAAAAAGGAACAACTTAAAACATTAGCACTTGTTGGTCTTAAAGGTGCTTTCTTTGTATCTCTCCCACAGGATCCAGGGAACGGGGCAAAGGAAGCTCTTGTTCTTTTCTTCCTTCCCCAGGGGACCAGAAGGGGAAAGAGCTTCAACCAACAGAAGAAAGAGAGGCTTGGCTCAGTAGCTCTGCTGTGAGATTGAGAGAGCCTGGCAAAGCAAGCTCTCCCTCCCCCCCTTCCTCGCCAAGGGAGGAGCCTCAATCAATGAAGATAACAGAGGGTTTGCTCTGTAGCTCCTGAGTGATTGAGCAAGCCTGGCAAAGCAAGCTGGGATGCGGAAGGAAGCAAGAGAGAGGGAGAAGGAAGCTGACAAGAGCCAGTTGCTCGAGGGCCTGATAGGAGTCCTCTTGGGGCCTAATGCGGCCCCTGGGCCACATGTTTGACACCCCTGTTTTAGATGAACAGATTCAAATTTACTGCACGGACGTTCTCTCTTTTACATGTGCGTACAGGTAGAGGAGCCCTGCCCTACCCTCCTTGGCTCGCGCTCTCCCACATGAATGGGCTTTGCGATGTCGCAACGGCCCAGCACGTTAGGAAATGGGTGTGGCGTTCTGGATGGATGCTGATTTCACATCCTTCTGCCTATTTACTGTACACCGTTCCCATCCCAACTTGTAGCACTCCGCAGAATGCCTGCCAAGGTCACCTGTTCTTCGGCAGGCTGGCGGCTTGGCAGAGAAGTGCTGCTCGATGCCAGACGGAGCCTTGTGCAAATATTATGTTTGAGGGTTCCATCCCACCCTTTTGTTTAGAACTCTGGGTGTGTTGTTATGGAGGGTGGAAGGCAGGGAGAGAGAATTCAAAGTAACAAAACCCACAAGAAACAAAACAGATAGAGAGTCCAAGGAAGCTTAACATAAGAATAGAAGAAGAACCTTGCTGGATCAGACCAGGGAGGGTCCATCCAGTCTAGCATCCTGTCTGACACAGTGATCAACCGGTTCCTCTGGAGGGCCAACAACAGGGCAGAGAGGCCGAGGCCTTCACCTGAGAAGAACATCAGAAGAGTCCTGCTGGATCAGACCAGTGAGGGTCCCTCTAGTCCAGCCTCCTGTCTCACACAATGGCCAGCCAGTTCCTCTGGAGGGCCAACGACAGGGCAGAGAGGCCGAGGCCTTCCCCTGAGAAGAACCTCAGAAGAGCCCTGCTGGATCAGACCAGGGAGGGTCCCTCTTGTCCAGCCTCCTGTCTCACACAGTGGCCAGCCAGTTCCTCTGGAGGGCCAACGACAGGGCAGAGAGGCCGAGGCCTTCCCCTGAGAAGAACCTCAGAGGAGCCCTGCTGGATCAGACCAGGGAGGGTCCATCTAGTCCAGCCTCCTGTCTCACACAGTGGCCAGCCAGTTCCTCTGGAGGGACTATAATAGGGCAGAGAGGCCGAGGCCTTCCCCTGAGAAGAACATCAGAAGAGCCCTGCTGGATCAGACCAGTGAGGGTCCATCTAGTCTAGCCTCCTGTCTCACACAGTGGCCAACCAGTTCCTCTGGAGGGCCAACAACAGGGCAGAGAGGCTGAGGCCTTCCTCTGAGAAGAACATCAGAAGAGCCCTGCTGGATCAGACCAGGGAGGGTGCATCCAGTCCAGCCTCCTGTCTCACACAGTGGCCAACTTGAGAGGTTGAGGTCTTCCCCTGAGGCTGCCTCCCGGCACTCGGATTCAATGGATGTGGAGGTTCCCCTCAGTCACCATGGCTAGTAACCACTGATAAACCATTTCCCTTGAATCTATGCGTGGTTGTGGGTGACACTGATGGGCTGGGAATGACCAACTGAGGTTCACTTGTTGAATCAGGGCCAGAAGGTGTTTATGCCTCTGCAGCAGCTGTTGGCTGTGAATCTTGACAAGCCAGCAGCTCAATTTCCTGTTGCTCAGCTTCTATTAACTCATGGCTAGCTACATAGAGCTCCTCTTCTCCTTAGGAGTCCTCGTTATTGCTGAGCCCTGGCTGACCCACAACAAAGAGTCTGATTCAGTCTAAGGCAGCTTCATGTGTCTGAATGAGAGAACCATTCATTAGTCCTGCAGGGTCCATTGTATATAGCAGGGGTGGCCAAACTGTGGCTCGGGAGCCACATGTGTCTCTTTCACACATCTTGAAGCCCCACCACCCCATCAGCCATCTTGGAGAAGGCGTTTCTCTCTTTAAATCACTTCTCTCTTGGAGAAGGCGTTTCTCTCTTTAAATCACTTCACCAAGCCAAGCCAGCCAGTGGTTTGGAGAATGTATTTAAAGTTAAAGTTGCTTTCTTTCCACCTCCCCATCCTCCCACCTTCTTCATCTATTTACCTCCCTCCCTCCCTCCCTCCCTCCCTTCCTTCCTTCCTTCCTTCCTTCCTTCCTTCCTTCCTTCCTTCCTTCCTTCCTTCCTTCCTTCCTTCCTTCCTTCCTTCCTGTTTTGTGGCTTTCAAACATCTGACATTCACGTCTTGTGGCTCTCAAACATCTGACATTTATTCTGTGTGGCTCTTATGTTAACCAAGTTTGGCCACCCTTGGTATATAGCATTGCTAAGTCTCTTGAGTTCAGATTGAGCTTGCTGGGTTTTATCCTCCAGCGTACACAGGAGAAGTAGTAAAAAGCTCAGAATAACATGGAGGTGGTCGTGTAAACTTCTGCTTGATGTGACGAGAACTGCCATTGGTCCTGCACCCAAGTCCAGAAGGCTCCATCCATGACTCACGCAGTTCTGTCTCCTGCCATATCAGGTGCTTCTAGGCCCCGCCTCTTGCTGGGCTCCACCCCCTACTGGCCATGCCCCTCCCCTTGCTTCCAAAAGCTCCTCCCTCCCCAGCTTGAAGCTCTGTAGATCTGGCATTTCTAAATCTCAAAAGCCTTGATGTTTCTTTTGCAGCGATGAGAAATTCCCTCTGGCAGCCATACAGATAAGATTATAACCTTTGGCAACTGTTGCAGAACCTGGTTTCTCCTAAGAGCACACAGATGGTTTCTGACTCAGTCCTTCTTGTCTAATGGTCTTTCGCCCCCATCCATCAAACATCGGCTAATGGGGTATTGGCTTCCACCGGCTTCTTAGCCTCAGCTTGCATTAATCAAACTCTCTCTTTCTCTGCCTGTACTTTGATTCACTGTCAATCTTATTACGCTGAGATCTCTGCTGAAGAGATCTTCTTCATCCCGGCTTCAACGTAAGCAGGGGTCATTTCATAGAAAAAGAGGTGCCGGAGCTCAATAGCAAAACTCATTTGCATAACTCCTTTGCATATGCCACACACGGTAAGCAGTTCGGTGCCGCAGGGCTCAGTACTGGGTCCCATGCTCTTTAACTTGTCCATAAAGGATTTGGAGTTGGGAGTAAGCAGTGAAGTGGCCAAGTTTGCTGATGACACTAAATTGTTCAGGGTGGTGAGAACCAGAGAGGATTGTGAGGCACTCCAAAGGGATCTGTTGAGGCTGGGCGAATGGGCATCAACGTGGCAGATGCGGTTCAATGTGGCCAAGTGCAAAGTAATGCACATTGGGGCCAAGAATCCCAGCTACAAATCCAAGTTGATGGGGTGTGAACTGGCAGAGACTGACCATGAGAGAGATCTTGGGGTCGTGGTAGATAACTCACTGAAAATGTCACGACAGTGTGCGATTGCAATAAAAAAGGCCAACGCCATGCTGGGAATTATTAGGAAGGGAATTGAAAACAAAGCAGCCAGTATCATAATGCCCCTGTATAAATCGATGGTGCGGTCTCATTTGGAATACTGTGTGCAGTTCTGGTCACTGCACCTCAAAAAAGATATTATAGCATCGGAAAAAGTGCAGAAAAGGGCAACTAGAATGATTAAAGGGTTGGAACACTTTCCCTATGAAGAAAGGTTGAAACGCTTGGGACTCTTTAGCTTGGAGAAACGTCGACTGCAGGGTGACATGATAGAGGTTTACAAGATGATGCATGGGATGGTGAAAGTAGAGAAAGAAGTCCTTTTCTCCCTTTCTCACAATACAAGAACTCGTGGGCATTCGATGAAATTGCTGAGCAGTTGGATTAAAATGGATAAAAGGAAGTACTTCTTCACCCAAAGGGTGATTAACATGTGGAATTCACTGCCACAGGAGGTGGCGGCGGCTACAAGCATAGCCAGCTTCAAGAGGGGGTTAGATAAAAATATGGAGCAGAGGTCCACCAGTGGCTATTAGCCACAGTGTGTGTGTGTGTGTGTGTATATATATATATATAATTTTTTTGGCTACTGTGTGACACAGAGTGTTGGACTGGATGGGCCACTGGCCTGATCCAACATGGCTTCTCTTATGTTCTTACGTTCACCTCACCCCTGACATCACCGGAATGTGTACTCAATTATATCAGCTCAGCATCTACCTTAAAATGCTTCTTGAATTTGAATTGTCATAAGAAGAAGATATTGGATTTATATCCTGCCCTCCACTCTGAAGAGTCTCAGAGCGGCTCACAATCTCCTTTACCTTCCTCCCCCACAACAGACACCCTGTGAGGTGAGTGGGGCTGAGAGGGCTCTCACAGCAGCTGCCCTTTCAAGGACAACTCCTGCGACATCAATGGCTGACCCCAGGCCATTCCAGCAGCTGCAAGCGGAGGAGCGGGGAATCAAACCTGGTTTTCCCAGATAAGCGTTGGCACACTTAACCACTACACCAAACTGGCTCTACAGAAAACGTGACTCCCATCACACTTTTAATTTACTTTCTGCTATGTGGCCACAGTGGCATGAGGAAGATTTCCATCTGCCTGCTTTATATGACTTGGTTATTCTCCCATTTTTTGTGGAGGGGAAATTAGAATGGTTGCCAAATCATAGAGTTCAGCAAAATCTCACAGAGGGGGTTGAACAATGGAGCCCAGGAACAAGTATTGGGGGGAGGGTAAGAAAGAAAGAGCACAATAAAATTTAAAGGTTCCGGAGGATGACCCCACCAGGACTTCCAGCTATTCCCCAGGCAGAAGAAGAAGACTGCAGAATTATACCCCGCCCTTCTCTCTGAATCAGAGTCTCAGGGTGGCTCACAATATCCTTTATCTCCTCCCCCCACAACAGACACCCTGTGAGGTGGGTGGGGCTGAGAGAGGTGTCCAAGAAGTTGCTCATTCAAGGACAGCTCTGAGAGAGCTATGGCTGACCCAAGGCCATTCCAGCAGGTGCAAGTGGAGGAGTGGGGAATCAAACCCGGTTCTCCCAGATAAGAGAGCTCTGGCTGAACCAAGGCCATTCCAGGAGCTGCAAGTGGAGGAGTGGGGAATCAAACCCGGTTCTCCCAGATAAGAGAGCTATGGCTGACCCAAGGCCATTCCAGGAGCTGCAAGTGGAGGAGTGGGGAATCAAACCCGGTTCTCCCAGAGAAGAGAGCTCTGGCTGACCCCAGGCCATTCCAGCAGGTGCAAGTGGAGGAGTGGGGGAATCAAACCCGGTTCTCCCAGGTAAGAGAGCTCTGGCTGACCCCAGGCCATTCCAGCAGCTGCAAGTGGAGGAGTGGGGAAACAAACCCGGTTCTCCCAGATAAGAGAGCTCTGGCTGACCCAAGGCCATTCCAGCAGCTGCAAGTGGAGGAGTGGGGAATCAAACCCGGTTCTCCCAGATAAGAGAGCTCTGGCTGACCCAAGGCCATTCCAGCAGCTGCAAGTGGAGGAGTGGGGAATCAAACCCGGTTCTCCCAGATAAGAGAGCTCTGGCTGACCCAAGGCCATTCCAGCAGCTGCAAGTGGAGGAATGGGGAATCCAACCCGGTTCTCCCAGATAAGAGAGCTCTGGCTGACCCCAGGCCATTCCAGCAGCTGCAAGTGGAGGAATGGGGAATCAAACCCGGTTCTCCCAGATAAGAGAGCTCTGGCTGACCCAAGGCCATTCCAGCAGCTGCAAGTGGAGGAGTGGGGAATCAAACCCGGTTCTCCCAGATAAGAGAGCTCTGGCTGACCCAAGGCCATTCCAGCAGCTGCAAGTGGAGGAGTGGGGAATCAAACCCGGTTCTCCCAGATAAGAGAGCTCTGGCTGACCCCAGGCCATTCCAGCAGCTGCAAGTGGAGGAGTGGGGAATCAAACCCAGTTCTCCCAGATAAGAGAGCTCTGGCTGACCCCAGGCCATTCCAGCAGCTGCAAGTGGAGGAGTGGGGAATCAAACCCGGTTCTCCCAGATAAGACAGCTCTGGCTGACCCAAGGCCATTCCAGCAGCTGCAAGTGGAGGAATGGGGAATCAAACCCGGCTCTCCCAGATAAGAGTCTGCCCACTTAACCATTACATCAAATTGGCTCTCCAAACCGGCACCAAACTAGACAGATTCATGGAGGAAAGGCCCGTCAGTGGCTCCTAGCCACCTAGGGTTGCCAGCCTCCAGTCGGTGGCTGGAAATCTCCGGGGATTACAACTGAGCTTTAGGCTACAGGGATCCGTTTACCTGGAGGAAATGGACGGTTTGGAAGGTGGGCTTGCAACCCCGGGAGATCTCCCTTCCCCACCGGGAGGTTGGCCACCCCGTTCCAACGAGGCTCGTCGCCTGTTCTTCGAAAGCTGGTGCGGAAAACTCCCGCCCGAGGCTGTCGGGGCAGCGACCCAGGCAGGTATCCAGGGAGGCCGGGCTGCTGGGCCGGGCTTGGCAGTCGAGCCGTGGGCGTGTCCGGGCACCCAGCCGCTGCGCCTCTCCGTTGGAGCTGGAGCGGCGGTTCCCACGAGGCGGCCGAGCAGTGGAGCTTCTCCGGCTGCGGCTTGAGCACCGCGTCCCATGGGGCGGCCCCGGGAGACGCTCCGAGGTAAGACCCGGGCGGGGAAGGAAGGCGGGCTCCCAGCTGGAGACGCCCGGTTGGAGAGGAAGGAGAGCGCGCGCGGGGGGAAAGCGCTCGGGTTGTTTGGAGCCAGCCGGGTTGGAGAGAGGCGATTCCGGGGCTCGTTTGCGTTTTCCTGAGGCTGGCCGAACGGCCCCGATCCAGAGGCCGCGCTCCCTCTAAGCTGCGGAGTCCACCGAGCAGAAATTCTTCTTCACGAGCCGCCGGCGTTAAAGTTGGGAGCCGCTGCATCCATTCGCTTCCTCTGGGGTCATTTTTCCTGAGCCGAGACAAAATTGTGCGAGCTGGTGGCTAAAAAAAAAGAGTGTGAGCTGCCTTACACTGACTCAGCTTAGAGGGAACGCTGGCCAGAGGCCCTCCGCGGCCAAGGACTGAAAAAGAACCCCGGTTGGAGAGGTTTGGAGACCTCTTGGGCTGTGCGCCCTAGCGGGGCGGTGGCGCACGACGCAGCGCCTTCCCCGGTGCCGGGCAAGAAGCCTTAGCTATCGGAGCCGCCCCCACCCAAACCCACGGCAGAGAAACGACGCAGCCCAGCGCCAGATCGTGCATGCAAAACCGCAGAGGTGGAGCCGCCTCAAGTCCTTTGCGGGGCGAAAGAAAGCCAGCCTCTTGCGGCGCTTCTAAAGCCTAGCAAAGTTGCAGTCCGGCTTTCGCGGGTCTTTTTTTATTGGGGAGGGGGGAAAGGGGGGCGGATTATCTGTTTGGCGTGCAGAAGGTCCCAAGTTCGGTCCCTCCCCGGTGTCTCCAGTTCAAAGGACCGGGCACAAGGGTCCCTTTAGGCTGCAGAGCCTTGCGAGCAAAAATTCTAGTTTGTGAGCTGCTGGCGTTAAAAACGTGAGCTGCTGACGTTCAAGTCGAGAGCCACCGCATCAATTAGTGTGCTCTAGGGTCATCCTTCGTGAGCTAAGACAAAAATGTGTGAGGCTAAAGATCTGTGAGCCAAATCATTCGAACTCGGCTTAGAGGGAACGCTGAATCCAGGCAGGAGGTGATGGGAAAGGCCTCTGCCTAAGACCCTGGAGAGCCATTGAAGAGGTGCCGTGGCTCAGTGGCAGAGCATCGGCTTCGCATGCAGAAGGTCCCAGGTTCAATCCCCGGCATCTCCAGTTAAAAGGACCGGGCAGGAGGTGATGGGAAAGAACCTCAGTGGCTCAAGGGCAGAGCATCTGCTTGGCAGGCAGAAGGTCCCAGGTTCAATCCCCGGCATCTCCAGTTAGAAGGACCAGGCAGGAGGTGATGGGAAAGAACCTCAGTGGCTCAGTGGCAGAGCATCTGCTTGGCAGGCAGAAGGTCCCAGGTTCAATCCCCGGCATCTCCAGTTAAAAGGACCAGGCAGGAGGTGATGGGAAAGAACCTCAGTGGCTCAGGGGCAGAGCATCTGCTTGGCAGGCAGAAGGTCCCAGGTTCAATCCCCGGCATCTCCAGTTAGAGGGACCAGGCAGGAGGTGATGGGAAAGAACCTCAGTAGCTCAGTGGCAGAGCATCTGCTTGGCAGGCAGAAGGTCCCAGGTTCAATCCCCAGCATCTCCAGTTAAAAGGACCAGGCAGGAGGTGATGGGAAAGAACCTCAGTGGCTCAGTGGCAGAGCATCTGCTTGGCATGCAGAAGGTCCCAGGTTCAATCCCCGGCATCTCCAGTTAAAAGGACCAGGCAGAAGGTGATGGGAAAGAACCTCAGTGGCAGAGCCTCTGCTGGACATGCAGAAGGTCCCAGGTTCAATCCCCAGCATCTCCAGCTGAAAGGACCAGGCAGGAGGTGATGGGAAAGAACCTCAGTGGCTCAGTGGCAGAGCATCTGCTTGGCATGCAGAAGGTCCCAGGTTCAATCCCCGGCATCTCCAGTTAAAAGGACCAGGCAGGAGGTGATGGGAAAGAACCTCAGTGGCTCAGTGGCAGAGCATCTGCTTGGCATGCAGAAGGTCCCAGGTTCAATCCCCGGCATCTCCAGCTGAAAGGACAGGCAGGAGGTGATGGGAAAGAACCTCAGTGGCTCAGGGGCAGAGCATCTGCTTGGCATGCAGAAGGTCCCAGGTTCAATCCCTGGCATCTCCAGTTAAAAGGACCAGGCAGAAGGTGATGGGAAAGAACCTCAGTGGCAGAGCCTCTGCTGGACATGCAGAAGGTCCCAGGTTCAATCCCCAGCATCTCCAGCTGAAAGGACCAGGCAGGAGGTGATGGGAAAGAACCTCAGTGGCTCAGGGGCAGAGCATCTGCTTGGCATGCAGAAGGTCCCAGGTTCAATCCCTGGCATCTCCAGTTAAAAGGACCAGGCAGAAGGTGATGGGAGAGAACCTCAGTGGCTCAGTGGCAGAGCATCTGCTTGTTCTGCAGAAGGTCCCAGGTTCAATCCCCGGCATCTCCAGTTAAAAGGACCAGGCAGAAGGTGATGGGAGAGAACCTCAGTGGCTCAGTGGCAGAGCCTCTGCTCAACATGCAGAAGGTCCCAGGTTCAATCCCCGGCATCTCCAGCTGAAAGGACCAGGCAGGAGGTGATGGGAAAGACCTCAGCCTGAGACCCTGGAGAACCATTGAAGAGGGACCATGGCTCAGTGGCAGAGCATCTGATCGGCATGCAGAAGGTCTCAGGTTCAATCCCCAGAATCTCCAGTTAAAAGGACCAGGCAGGAGGTGATGGGAAAGACCTCTGCCTGAGACCCTGGAGAACCTTTAGAGGGAAGGTTCAGTCTGGAGAAGAGAAGGTGTGTGTGTGGGGGGGGGGGGACAGGATGGCTCTCATGAAGTCTTCCAAGGGCTGTCCTTCCAAGGAGGGCAGGGAACTGTTCCTGGCGGCCGCAGAGGAGAGGGTTCCCAAGAATGGGTTTAAACGAAGGGCAGGGAGGTACAAGCTGGATAGCAGGAAGAACTTTTTTACAGTTAGAGTAGTTCAGCCGTGGAAGGGGCTACCGAAGGAGGTGGTGGCTGAGCTTCCCCACACTGGCAGTCTTTGAGCAACGGCTGGGCAAGCCCTCGTCAGGGATGCTCTAGGTTGATTCTGCATTGAGCAGGGGGTTGGACTAGGTGGCGTCTATAGCCCCTTCCACCTCTATAATTCCATGATACTACTACTACTATTATGACTACCACCACTATTGCTACTACTACCACCACCACTACCACCACCGCTGACTGAGAAGGGCAGACTACTAGCAGCAGTAGTAGTCTAGTAGTGGTAGTCTAGCAGTGGTGGTAGTAGCACTTCTACTACTATTTCTACTACTTGTAGTAGAGTAGTCTGCCCTTCTCAATCAGCTGTGGTGGTGGTAGTGGTGGTGGTGATAGTAGTAGCAGTACTTCTACTACTACCACCACTACAAGCATTACTACTACTAGATAAGTAGTAGTAGTAGACTACTACCGTGGTGGTAGTGGTGGTAATAGTAGTCTGACCTTCTCAATCGTGTTGCACATAGTGACTATACTATGTGAAACACATAGTGACCGTACTACTACCACCACTACAAGCATTACTACTACTAGATAAGTAGTAGTAGTAGACTACTACCGTGGTGGTAGTGGTGGTAGTAGTAGTCTGACCTTCTCAATCGTGTTGCACATAGTGACTATACTATGTGCAACACATAGTGACCGTACTACTACCACCACTACAAGCATCACTACTACTAGATTACTACTACTAGGAAAGTAGTAGTAGCAGACTACTACCATAGTGGTAGTGGTGGTAGTAGTAGTCTGACCTTCTCAATCGTGTTGCACATAGTGACTATACTATGTGCAACACATAGTGACCGTACTGCTACCACCACTACAAGCATCACTACTACTAGATTACTACCACTAGGAAAGTAGTAGTAGTAGTAGTAGTAGTAGTAGTAGTAGTAGACTACTACCGATGTGGTAGTGGTGGTAGTAGTAGTCTGACCTTCTCAATCGTGTTGCACATAGTGACTATGCAGCTCTTTGTCCCCGAAGAAATGGGCTGTGCAATCACAAAAAAATGGGACATCCAATAACGGAGGCATTAGAATTTTTGAGGTCTGGAACCATCGGAAAGAACTGAATCAGCCCCTAAGGATTCCCATGACGCACCAGGTGGTACCGAACTTACATAAATAGGATCCTACTTCCAATAAACTGGACACCGCAGGATAGGCTGCAGTCCTTAATCATTTATCCCAGCCAGGCTGTAAATCCATTCTGTGGGTTAAAAGCTTTTCGTGGTCTTGAAGTTAAACCTGCGCCTTTGAACTGATCGTCTGTCAGATACCCCAGTGCTGTGATTCCGCTATTTGGCTGCTGCAGAAGTCCAAGGGCACCGGAAACACTTATAATGATTTTATTGCCCTATAATCTTTTGCAGATAATACAGCTGCTTGCCCCTGAAGAAGTGGGCTGTAGTCTACCCAAAGCTTACCCTGGAACAGTGTTGCCGCTAAGCTGAGTCAGTGTGAGCTAGCTCACAGTTTTTGGCCTCCAGCTCACGCATCGTTGTCTTAGCTCAGGAAAAAATGACCCCGCAGCAAACTGATTTTTGCAGCAGCTCGCAATTTTAATGCCAGTAGCTCACAAAGTAGAATTTTTGCTCACAAGACTCCGCAGCTTAGAGCATGGGTGTCAAACTCATTTGTTATGAGGGCCAGATCTGACATAACTTTATAAAGGACACAGACAAACACAAAGATTTTTTTTTTTTAATTAAAATAAAAGATGCTTACAAGTTTAGCACTCTTTCAATATTTTGTTTATTTAACACTTTCTGATAACTTGACACCTCACGGTCTGCTGAATTATTGCATCAAAATCTGGAGACAGCGTCTGTGCTGTAGCAATCTTGAGTATGCTGCTCAGGTGTTGTTCAGGGGTGTATCTGTAAGTTGCAAACCTACTTTTGATTTATTGACGTTCATTACAAGAAATTTCATGGTCAATGCTTTGAGCCTAAGACACAGGGGGAAAACATTAACTGGCTGGGCATTGTGAGCTTTTGTACGTAAGTTGCTTCGTGTGCTCGTCAACCAATGGATAAACTAGTTCAGGGGTGGCCAATGGTAGCTCTCCAGAAGTTTTTTGCCTATTTATTTATTTATTTATTTCGATTTATATCCCGCCCTACCCCACCGAAGCGGGCTCAGGGCGGCTCACAACACAAAATTCTAACAATAAAAACAAAAATTAAAATACATTAATAATTATTAGGGTTTGTAGAATCTTTCGGGCTCAAGTGCCATGTTCTACTGGAGAAAGTTTTTCTTCCAGACGTTTCGTTCTCAGCTGCGGAGAACATCCTCAGTGGCATTGCAGCCGGAGCAGGCGTTCTGACCTTCTTGGCTGCTGTGCATTGAGTGAGGCCAGGGCTGCTGGAGAGCTGCTATTTCTAGGCTGGAATTTCTAGCTCTCCAGCAGCCCTGGCCTCACTCAATGCACAGCAGCCAAGAAGGTCAGAGCGCCTGCTCCGGCTGCAACGCCACTGAGGATGTTCTCCGCAGCTGAGAACGAAACCTCTGGAAGAAAAACTTTCTCCAGCAGAGCACGGCATTTGAGCCCGAAAGATTCTACAAACCCTAATGATGATGCAAGCCGTGAAAACCTGAAATCTTTGATAACATTAATAATTTATAAAATAAAATAAATGGCCGATGGCTGGGGCTGATGGGAATTGTAGACAAAAAACATCTGGAGAGCTACCGCTGGCCACCCCTGAACGAGAGGCTTTGCTCTGCAGCTCTGCTGTGCGATTGAGCAAGCCTGGCAAGGCAAGCTGTGATGCTGAAGGAAACAGGAGAGAGGGAGAAGGAAGCAGACAACAGTGAGTTGCACACGGGCCTGATAAGAGCCCTCCAGGAGCCTGATCTAGCCCTCGGGCCTCATGTTTGACGCCCCTGGTTTAATGTGTTGGCCTTGATGGCCCCTCTTATTTATGGGACCGCCTCTCCGACAGTGCTGTGCCATGACAACTTGGTTTATGGCAGCAGGGGTTTTTGCAGCTGCCAGCCTGCCAGTGGGCAAAATCGATGGTACATGCTTTCTCCATTGGAGCTCCTGCCTTGTGGAATAACAGTCTAACCGAAGAGGTGAGGAATCATAGAAGCACAGAATTCGAAGGGATCCCCAGGGTCGTCTAATCCAACCCCCTGCACAACGCAGGACATTAAAAATCACATCCACACGTTCTTTTTGTACCCAGAAATGTGCACGCCCATCAGCGCTTATACCCAGAATGAAACTTTGTTGGTCTTCAAGCTGGCACTGAACTAAAACTCGGGTCAATTATAGCCCTGTTTGCAAAACGACAAGGCTTGTATTCACAGCGCCCTCAGTGGCTTTGGGAATCTCTATTCCACTTGGCTAAGCACGCTAACACAGTGTCGATTATTGTTTCTTCTTTTCTGCTATGTCACCGGCTAGTAGTTTGTCTGGGATTCCTCCATGTCCTCGCCCTCGGTCACGCCGCTGTGATTCTTTCTGTTTTACGAACAAGTTTCCCGTTCACTTGTTTTTGCTCCCGATGTGCATTCATGTGGCCTCTGGGTATGTCTTGTTGGTTTTGCATATAAGGGCGACGGGATGCCCTGGGGGGGTTTTCAGTTCAGACTGAAATCGGGACGCAGAAGCAGTCTGAGAAATGATGTCCGGGGAAAGCGGATAAAGAAAAGTTTTGTTAACAGGGCAGGCCCTGCCTCTAGGGAAACTAGGTACCAGCCTTCTGGGGGCACCAAATTGGGTGCCACTATGTGACTTGGTGATGGTATCAGTTTGGGGGGAGAGGGTGCCAGACATTAGCCTTGCCTAGGATGCCAGACTATCTAGGACTGGCCCTGTTTGGTGTAGTGATTAAGTGTGCCGACTCTTATCTGGGAGAACCGGGTTGGATTCCTTACTCCTCCACTTGCAGATGCTGGAATGGCCTTGGGTCAGCCATAGGTCTCTTACCTGGGAGAACCAGGTTTGATTCCCCCACTCCTCCGCTTGCACCTGCTGGAATGGCCTTGGGTCAGCCATAGCTCTCTTATCTGGGAGAACCGGGTTTGATTCCCCCCTCCTCCACTTGCAGCTGCTGGAATGGCCTTGGGTCAGCCAGAGCTCTCTTATCTGGGAGAACCGGGTTTCATTCCCCCCTCCTCCGCTTGCAGCTGCTGGAATGGCCTTGGGTCAGCCACAGCTCTCTTATCTGGGAGAACCGGGTTTGATTCCCCACTCCTCCACTTGCAGCTGCTGGAATGGCCTTGGGTCAGCCATAGCTCTCTTATCTGGGAGAACCGGGTTTGATTCCCCCCTCCTCCACTTGCAGCTGCTGGGATGGCCTTGGGTCAGCCACAGCTCTCTTATCTGGGAGAACCAGGTTTGATTCCCCACTCCTCCACTTGAAGCTGCTGGAATGGCCTTGGGTCAACCAGAGCTCTCTTATCTGGGAGAACCGGGTTTGATTCCTTACTCCTCCACTTGCAGATGCTGGAATAGCCTTGGGTCAGCCATAGCTCTCTTATCTGGGAGAACAGGGTTTGATTCCCCACTCCTCCACTTGCAGCTGCTGGAATGGTCTTGGGTCAGCCACAGCTCTCTATCTGGGAGAACCGGGTTTGATTCCCACTCCTCCACTTGCAGCTGCTGGAATGGCCTTGGGTCAGCCAGAGCTCTCTTATCTGGGAGAACCGGGTTTGATTCCTTACTCCTCCACTTGCAGATGCTGGAATAGCCTTGGGTCAGCCATAGCTCTCTTATCTGGGAGAACCGGGTTTGATTCCCCACTCCTCACTTGCAGCTGCTGGAATGGCCTTGGGTCAGCCAGAGCTCTCTTATCTGGGAGAACCGGGTTTGATTCCTTACTCCTCCACTTGCAGATGCTGGAATAGCCTTGGGTCAGCCATAGCTCTCTTATCTGGGAGAACAGGGTTTGATTCCCCACTCCTCCACTTGCAGCTGCTGGAATGGCCTTGGGTCAGCAGAGCTCCCTTATGTGGGAGAACTGGGTTGGATTCCTCCCTCCTCCACTTACAGCTGCTGGAATGGCCTCGGGTCAGCCATAGCTCTTTTATCTGGGAGAACCGGGTTTGATCCTCCACTCCTCCACCTGCAACTGCTGGAATGGCCTTGGGTCAGCCAGAGCTCTCTTCTCTGGAGAACCGGGTTTGATTCCCCACTCTCCACTTGCAGCTGCTAGAATGGCCTTGGGTCAGCCAGAGCTCTCTTATCTGGGAGAACCAGGTTGGATTCCCCACTCCTCCACTTGCAGCTGCTGGAATGGCCTCGGGTCAGCCAGAGCTCTCTTATCTGGGAGAACTGGGTTGGATTCCCCCACTCCTCCACTTGCACCTGCTGGAATGGCCTTGGGTCAGCCAGAGCTCTCTTATCTGGGAGAACCGGGTTGGATTCCCCACTCCTCCACTTGCACCTGCTGGAATGGCCTTGGGTCAGCCAGAGCTCTCTTATCTGGGAGAACCGGGTTTGATTCCCCACTCCTCCACTTGCACCTGCTGGAATGGCCTTGGGCCAGCCAGAGCTCTCGCAGGAGTTGTCCTGGAAAGGGCTGCTGCTGGGAGAGCCCTCTCAGCCCCCACAGGGTGTCCGCTGTGGGGGAAAAAGATAAAGGAGATTGTAAGCCTCTCTGAGAGTCTGATTCAGAGAGAAGGGCAGAGTATAAATCTGCAATCTTCTTCTTCGCTAATTTGCTGCTAGTCACAGGTTATACCAACTGCTTTAATCGAATCTTAGCTATACGTATCACCAGGGTTCTTATTGTAGCAGGAACTCCTTTGCATATTAGGCCACACACCCCGATGTAGCCAATCTTCCAAGAGCTTACAGGGCTACATCAGGGAGGTGTAGCCTAATATGCAAAGGAGTTCCTGCTACAGAAAAGCCCCGCGCATCACCCAATTACCTACGCATCTTGACTCTAACTACCCCTTGCTAGCAACGAACCACCCCTCCTCTCTCTACCTATATGTAATGGTCGAGGAAGTCCGTTCCGGTGTATCCGATGAAGTGTGCATGCACATGAAAGCTTTTGCCCAGAATTAAACTTCGTTGGTCTTAAAGGTGCCCCCGGGGGTTGAACTTTGTTCTGTTGCTTCACCTGAATCTGTTTCCTTCCCACTGCAACTCTCATTTGAAATCTTGAAATCACTCAATGACATGGAATGTCAATAAGTTGAAATAGGGTTGCTAATCCCCAGGTGGGGGCAGGGGATCCTCCGGTTTGCAGGCCCTCCCCCCGCTTCGGGGTCGTCAGAAAGCGGGGGGAGGGGAGGGAAATGTCTGCTGGGAACTCTATTATTCCCTAGGGAGATTTATTCCCGTAGAAAATAATGGAGAATTGATCTGTGGGTATCTGGAGCTCTGGGGGGGCTGTTTTTGGAGGTAGAGGCACCAAATTTTCAGTATAGCATCTAGTGCCTCTCCCCAAAGTACCCCCCAGGTTTCAAAAAGATTGGACCAGGGGGTCCAATTCTATGAGCCCCCAAAGAAGGTTCCCCTATCCTTCATTATTTCCTGTGGAAGGAAGGCATTGAAAAGGTGTGCCGTCGCTTTAAATGTGATGGCCAGAACTCCCTTTGGAGTTCAATGATGCTTGTCACAGCCTTGATCTTGGCTCCACCCCTAATGTCTCTTGGCTCCACCCCCAAAGTCTCCTGGCTCCACCCCCAAAGTCCCCAGATATTTCTTGAATTGGACTTGGCAACCCTAAGTTGAAAAGAGACAAAAAGACTTCTTCACAAAGCGTGCAACAAATCAGGGAATTTACTGCCACTGGATGTGGAAAAGGCCGCTAGGTTGAGGTTAAATCTTGTAGGATTGATATACTGTATTTACATCCAATTTTTTTCCTCCAAAAAAAAAAAGTAGTCCCCTGCGCAAGCACCCGTTGTTTCCAGTTCTGGGGCGATGTCGCATCGTGATGTTTTGACGGCAGGCTTTTTATGGGGTAGTTTGCCATTGCCTTCCCCAGTCAGCTACACTTTCCCCCCAGCAAGCTGGGGACTCATTTGACTGACCTCAGAAGGATAGAAAGCTGAGTCAACCTTGAGCCGGCTACCTGAACCCAGCTTCTGCCGGGATCAAACTCAGGTTGTGAGCAGAGAGTTCAGACCACGGCACTGCAATACCGCTGCTTTACCACTCTGCGCCATGGGGCCGCTGCTTAATGTAAGAGCCACGTAGAATAAACATCAGATGTTTGAGAGCCGCAGGACAGGAAGGAAGGAAGGGAGGGAGGGAGGAAGGAAGGAAGGAAGGAAGGAAGGAAGGAAGGAAGGAAGGAAGGAAGGAAGGAAGGAAGGAAGGAAGGAAGGAAGGAAGGAAGGAAGGAAGGAAGGAAGGAAAATGGATGGGGAGGGACGGAGAGGAGGAAAGAAAGCAACTTTAACTTTAAATGCATTCTCCAAGCAGCCAGCTTGGGCACTCATTTGACTGACCTCAGAAGGAATTATTAGGAAGGGAATTGAAAACAAATCAGCCAGTATCATAATGCCTCTGTATAAATCGATGGTGCGGTCTCATTTGGAGTACTGTGTGCAGTTCTGGTCGCCGCACCTCAAAAAGGATATTATAGCATTGGAGAAAGTTCAGAAAAGGGCAACTAAAATGATTAAAGGGCTGGAACACCTTCCCTATGAAGAAAGGTTGAAACGCTTAGGGCTCTTTAGCTTGGAGAAACGTCGACTGAGGGGTGACATGATAGAAGTTTACAAGATAATGCATGGGATGGAGAAAGTAGAGAAAGAAGTACTTTTCTCCCTTTCTCACAATACGAGAACTCGTGGGCATTCGATGAAATTGCTGAGCAGACAGGTTAAAACGGATAAAAGGAAGTCCTTCTTCACCCAAAGGGTGATTAACATGTGGAATTCACTGCCACAGGAGGTGGTGGCGTCCACAAGCATAGCCACCTTCAAGAAGGGGTTAGATAAAAATATGGAGCAGAGGTCCATCAGTGGCTATTAGCCACAGTGTGTGTGTGTGTGTGTGTGTGTGTATATATATATATATATATATATATATTTGGCCGCTGTGTGACACAGAATGTTGGACTGGATGGGCCATTGGCCTGATCTAACATGGCTTCTCTTATGTTCTTATGTTCTTATGATGGAAGGCTGAGTCAACCTTGAGCCGGCTACCTGAACCCAGCTTCTGCCGGGATCGAACTCAGGTCGTGAGCAGAGAGCTTGGACTGCAGTACTGCAGCTTTACTACTATGCGCCATGGAGCTCCTCATTTCCCCCCATAATTCTCCTCTCCTCTATGTTATCCTCATAACAACGCTGTGAGGTAGTCCAGTGGTCTCACGCAGAGGCCAACCAATTCCTCTGGGAGGGCCAACAGGCACCATGGCCAGTAGCCATTGATAGACCTCTCCTCCACAAATCTGCTGGATCCCCTTTTTAAAGCTGTTTACTCCCATGGCCTTCACTACACCTTCTGGCAATGAATCCCACATAATCACTGGAACCTCAGAAGAACCCTACTGGATCTGAGCAGTGGTCCATCTAATCCAGCCTCCTGTCCCACACAGTGGCCAACCAGTTCCTCTGGAGGGCCAGCAACAGGGCATACAGAGGCTGAGGCCTTCCTCTGAAGAAGATGGAGGTTCCCCTCAGTCACCATAGCTAGTAACTATTGATAAACCTCTCCTCCGTGAATCTATCCGATCTCCTTTTAAAGCTATTTACTCCAGTGGTTAATACGTTGTCAAAGGTTTTCACATCTGGAATTCATTAGCTGTTGTAGATTTTCTGGGCTGTATGGCCACGGCATTGGCAAGACCTGGAAAATCCATACAGCCTGGAAAGTCTACAACAGCTACTCCAGTTGTCATCACTACATCCTCTGGCAGTGAATTTTAAGAAAATCAGAAGATCCCTGCTGGATCAGACCGGTGGTCCATCTAGCCCAGCATCCTGTCTCACACAGTGGCTAACCAGTTCCTCTGGAGGGCCAACAACAGGGCAGAGAGGCTGAGGCCTTCCCCTGAGAAGAACCTCAGAAGAGCCCTGCTGGATCAGACCAGTGAGGGTCCATCTAGTTCAGCCTCCTGTCTCACACAGTGGCCACCCAGTTCCTTTGGAAGGCCAACAACAGGGCACAGAGGCCGAGGCCTTCCCCTGATAAGAGCATCAGAAGAGCCCTGCTTGGTCAGACCAATGAGGGTCCATTTAGCCCAGCATCCTGTCTCACACAGTGGCTAACCAGTTCCTCTGGAAGGTCAACAACAGGGCAGAGAGGCCTCTGAGGCTTTCATAAGAACAACAGAAGAGCCCTGCTGGATCAGACCAGTGGAGCAAGGGTGTGACAAGCATACTTGAACTCCAAGGGAGTTCTGGCCATCACATTTAAAGGGGCTTTGCCACGTCCCCAGCAGCCCTCATTAACCCCTGGAGAAGCCCACACCACCCCTTTCTCCACTTCATATGTGATTTTGGGTGGTGGGTGGCTTGCTGGCCTTTTGACTGGGGGTGGGGGGCAGGAGAGCCCCAGGCGAAAAAGGCCTGCTTGGGTTGCCTGGATTTCTAGCCATCCAAAGCAGGCCTCGCTCACCCGGGGCTTTCCTTTCTTGCATCGGGTTGCTTTTGGCTGGGGGGTGGGTGGGCATATGCTAATGAGTTATACTAATGAGCTCTGCGATCTATTTTTCTACAAAATGACCCCTCGTGAGGATAAAATGAATGAGG
Organism: Heteronotia binoei; assembly: GCF_032191835.1. NCBI lineage: Eukaryota > Metazoa > Chordata > Lepidosauria > Squamata > Gekkonidae > Heteronotia > Heteronotia binoei. Next base: position 168,372 of record NW_026800030.1, read on the forward strand.
GGAGAATGAGGTAAGCCGTTTCTGGGCCCTTGCTGGGGAGAAAGACAGGGTACAAAGTAAGTGAAACAAACTGTTCCCTGGTCGGTTGAAAGGCTACGAACGAATCAATGAGCTCTTTTAACAGAACCATTATTTACAAGGAATCTGTTGAGTCCTGTCCAGCTTTGAGTAAGTTTATTTACTCAAGTGTGTGTTAATGCTGATTGCTTGGCACGCGGATGTGTTTTTTTCTTTGGAAATATTAAGAATTTCTTTGCTATTTGGCAGTCAAGGAAGGTGAGAGGTACCAAAAAAATAAAATAAAAGACAAAGTGCTTTGAAGCTGAAAAGCGTAATTGATGGGGGGGGGGGCGTCTTTTGTGTGTGGACGTCTGGGAAGAATCTGGCCGGTTTCTGTGACAAACAGGATGATGTGATTAGGGTTTGTAGAATCTTTCGGGCTCAAGTGGCGTGTTCTGCTGGAGAAAGTTTTTCTTCCAGACGTTTCGTTCTCAGCTGCGGAGAACATCCTCAGTGGCGTTGCAGCCAGAGCAGGCGCTCTGACCTTCTTGGCTGCTGTGCATTGAGTGAGTTTTAAGATGAGGATGATGTGACTTTAAGATTAGGGTGATGTGACTTTGGGCGTTTTTACACTGACAGTTTGTGACTCTCTATTACCTTTGGTTGAATCCGGTGGCCTTCCTTTGATATCGTCCAGTGGCCCCAGAAAGACGTTATTTGACTTTGCCCTCTTTTAAAGAGATGTTTTGGCACAGACGTGGCAGGGTGACGAATTATCACGGGCAGGAGTGCCCGGTTCTTTTCAGTCTATGGACATTTTTGGAATTTGGATGCAGGGCGTAGGGATGCCAGCCTCCAGGTGGAACCTGGAGATCCCCTGGAATTACAACTTACCTCCAGACTACAGAGATCAGTCCCCCCCCCCCGAGAAAATGGCAGTTTGGGAGGGCAGATTCTATGGCATAGAACTACACATAACTCTTGGCACACTGGCTCTGATCTGGCACTGATTTCGATCCATTCTGGACCATTTTGGCATATAATAAGACACATGATGCAAAACGTATGCCCTTGGCTAGGACATAAAGCTGCATGATCAGAGGCCTCAATTACATGTTTAAGCTTTGCCACAGTATTAAAATACTTCCTTTTTGATCCAGCATTGGTTTATTGATTATTGTGTTTTGTATCATGACCCTGTATTCATATATACTTGTTTGATCTCTGAAGAAGACCCTTTTCTAGGTCGAAACATGTCAGGTCCAGGGGTCATTTTGTAGAACATGAGGTTCCGGAGCTCATTAGCACAACTCATTTGCATAACATTTGCATATGCCACATACCCCTGACATCACCAGAAGGTGTGCTATATTATATTAGCTCAGCATCTACCTTCAAATGCTTCTTGAATTAGAATTGTCATAATAAAAGCTTACTCCCATCAGACTTTTTAAATGACTTCTCCTACGTGGCCACAGTGGCTTGAGGAAGAAGAAGAAGATATTGGATTTATATCCCGCCCTCCACTCCGAAGAGTCTCAGAGCGGCTCACAATCTCCTTTACCTTCCTCCCCCACAACAGACACCCTGTGAGGTGGGTGGGGCTGGAGAGGGCTCTCACAGCAGCTGCCCTTTCAAGGACAACCTCTGCCAGAGCTATGGCTGACCCAAGGCCAAGCTAGCAGGTGCATGTGGAGGAGTGGGGAATCAAACCCGGTTCTCCCAGATAAGAGTCCGCACACTTAACCACTACACCAAACTGGCTCACCAAACTGGAAGATTTTCATCTGTCTGCTTTATATGTTTTGGTTATTTCCCCGTTTTTTGATGGGAGGGGGAAATATTAGAAAGTCTGTCAGATCTTAAGAGTTCAACAAAATTCTCACAGGGCATTTGAACAATGGAGCCCAGAAGCAAGTATTTTTGGGGGGAGCGGAGAGAAAGAAAAAGGTAAAGGTAGTCCCCTATGCAAGCACCAGTCGTTTTCGCCTCTGGGGTGACATTGCTTTCACAACGTTTTCACGGCAGACTTTTTACAGGGTGGTTTGCCATTGCCTTTCCCAGTCATCTACACTTTCCCCCCAGCAAGCCAGGGACTCATTTTACCTTCACAACATTTTCATGGCAGACTTCTTACGGGGTGGTTTGCCATTGCCTTCCCCAGTCATCTATACTTCCCCCCCAGCAAGCTGGGTCCTCATTTTACCTTCACAACGTTTTCATGGCAGACTTCTTACGGGGTGGTTTGCCATTGCCTTCCCCAGTCATCTATACTTCCCCCCCAGCAAGCTGGGTCCTCATTTTACCTTCACAACGTTTTCATGGCAAACTTTTTACGGGGTGGTTTGCCATTGCCTTCCCCAGTCATCTACACTTTCCCCCCAGCAAGCTGGGTCCTCATTTTACCTCGGAAGGATGGAAGGTTGAGTCAAACTGGAGCCGGCTAGCTGAACCAGCTTCCACCGGGATCGAACTCAGGTCGTGAGCAGAGGGCTCCGACTGCAGTACTGCAGCTTTACCACTCTGCGCCACGGGGCTCTTTTGGAGACAAAGAAAGAGCACAATAAAATGTAGAGCAGGGATGGCCAAAATGCGATGTGATGGCCAGATCTCCCTTTGGAGTTCAGTTGTGCTCCTCACAGTCTTGCTCCCGGCTCCTCCCCCAATGTCTCCTGGCTCCACCCGCCAAAGTCCCCAGATATTTATTGAATGGAACTTGGCAACCCTACGAAGTCATAAGAGGACAGCTGAAAGGAGCTGGGTAGGCTCAACCGAGGGGAGGGCACCCAGTTTAGGAGAGCATTCTTTGAAAAACTCGTTGGTCCAAGGGAGGCGAGGAGGAAGAAAGACTCTGCTTGTTCATCGCGAAGGTTACGATTGAATGCGCACCGTTTTAAATTACTGGGCGGGCGATTCCGATACAACCGGGCCGTCTGTGCGGTGAGGTGAACAGAAGCGATTTGGCTATGGATCCCTCCCTTTCAACGGATCCCCAAGTTGGAGCTGTTTTCAGACGGGCGGCCTTCATCGTGGACAGTGTTGCCTGAGGAAGCCACTGATCTAGAGTTGCCAATTCAAGAAATATCTGGGGACTTTGGGGGTGGAGCCAGGAGACATTGGGGGTGGAGCCAGGAGCAAGGCTGTGACAAGCATAATTGAACTCCAAAGGGAGTTCTGGCCATCACATTTAAAGGGACAGCAAACCTTTTCAATGCCTTCCTTCCATAGGAAATAATGAAGGATAGAGGCACCTTCTTTTGGGGCTCAAAGAATTGCACCCCCTGGTCCAATCTTTTTGAAACTTGGGGGGTATTTTGGGGAGAGGCACTAGATGCTATACTGAAAATTTGGTGCCTCTACCCCCCAAAACAGCCCCCCCCAGAGCCCCTGATACCCACAGATCAATTCTCCCTGATTTTCTATGGGAATAAATCTCCATAGGGAATAATAGAGTTCCCAGCAGACATTTCCCTCCCCTCCCCCCACTTTCCGACAGCCCTGAATCGAGGGGAGGGTCTCCAAACCGGGGGATCCCCTGCCACCACCTGGGGGTTGGCAACCCTACACTGATCAGAATTCCACCCCAGAAGTAGACAGTGAAAGTAGAAACGATTTATTGTATGTGGCCATTGGCCGTCACAATATAAGATGAAACACGATATGATAAAAAATATAACCAGACAAAAGTAAAAACGGTCCAATAAAACGGCTCAGTGAGCTCTGACAGAAGCTGCCCTTTCAAGGACAACCTCTGCCAGAGCTATGGCTGACCCAAGGCCATTCCAGCAGCTGCAAGTGGAGGGGTGGGGGAATCAAACCCGGTTCTCCCAGAGAAGAGAGCTCTGGCTGACCCAAGGCCATTCCAGCAGCTGCAAGTGGAGGAGTGGGGAATCAAACCCAGTTCTCCCAGATAAGAGAGCTCTGGCTGACCCAAGGCCATTCCAGCAGCTGCAAGTGGAGGAGTGGGGAATCAAACCCGGTTCTCCCAGATAAGAGAGCTCTGGCTGACCCCAGGCCATTCCAGCAGCTGCAAGTGGAGGAGTGGGGGAATCAAACCCGGTTCTCCCAGAGAAGAGAGCTCTGGCTGACCCAAGGCCATTCCAGCAGCTGCAAGTGGAGGAGGGGGGAATCAAACCCAGTTCTCCCAGAGAAGAGAGCTCTGGCTGACCCCAGGCCATTCCAGCAGCTGCAAGTGGAGGAGGGGGGAATCAAACCCGGTTCTCCCAGATAAGAGAGCTCTGGCTGACTCAAGGCCATTCCAGCAGCTGCAAGTGGAGGAGTGGGGAATCAAGCCTGGTTCTCCCAGATAAGAGAGCTCTGGCTGACCCAAGGCCATTCCAGCAGGTGCAAGTGGAGGAGCGGGGAATCAAACCCAGTTCTCCCAGAGAAGAGTCCGCACACAACCACTACACCAAACCGGCTCTCTAAACAGACCAATGGGTTACATGGGGTATAATGCAACAATTACAACCTTAAATGCATTATTGAAATGCTAAATACAAACATTTAGGTTTAAACTGCTAAGATATTATAAAACCATAATGCTGCAACAGTATCTAAACAAGGGGTGTCAAACAGGGCACAGAGATCAAGGCCTTCCTTGAAGTAGCCTCTGAACGTGGAGGTTCCCTCAATCACCTTGGCTAGTAGCCACTGACAGACCTCTTCTCCATGAATCTGTCAAATCCTCTTTTAAAGCTGTCTATGCTTTCGATTTTTGTGGTTAATAAAATCTGCCTTACAGAAGAGCCTAGCCCCTCTTTGGTTCTGCATGACTCCCTCCACCTAGGTATGCCTCCTGACTAGAAGCCCAGAGCAGCGACTCATTCAGAGACACAACATGCCATCCTTCCAAGGTTCTGTGAAGGTGAATGGCTAGAGGGAGTGAAGAATTATGAACCCACAGCAGAGGCTGATGGGAGGAATGCAAAATCAAGACAAGGGTCAGTGGCACCTTAAAGACCAGTTTGGTGTAGTGGTTAAATGCACGAACTCTGATCTGGGAGAACCGGGTTTGATTCCCCGCTCCTGTATTTGAAGCTGTGGAATGGCCTTGGGTCAGCTATAGCTCTTGTAGGAGTTGTCCTTGAAAGGGCAGCTGCTGTGAGAGCTCTCTCCCATCTACCTCACAGGGTGCCTGTTGGGGGGGGGGGGAAGGTAAAGGAGATTGTGACCGCTCTGAGACTCTGAGATTCAGAGCATAAGGTGGGATACAAATCCAATATCATAATCTTCTTCTTCTTCTTAGAACATAAGAGAAGCCATGTTGGATCAGGCCGATGGCCCATCCAGTTCAACACTATGTGTCACATAAGAACATAAGAGAAGCCATGTTGGATCAGGCCAATGGCCCATCCAGTCCAACACTCTGTGCCACATAAGAACAGAAGAGAAGCCATGTTCGATCAGGCCAATAGCTCATCAACACTCTGTGTCACATAAGAACATAAGGGAAGCCATGTTGGATCAGGCCAATGGCTCACCCAGTCCAACACTCTGTGTCACACGCTGGTCAGTATATGTGTGTGTGTATGTGTGTATATATATATGTGTGTGTATATATATATGTGTGTGTATGTGTATATCTATCTATCTATCTATCTATCTATCTATCTATCTATCTATCTATCTATCTATCTATCTATCTATCTACACACACACACACACACACACACATATATATATACACACGTTCCCTTCCATTGTACATAACCCGTCAGTCGCGTTTTGCCGGGAAATAAGATCTTCGTGGACGAAGAATGTTGGAGAAAGAGCGTCGTGCGGAGAAAATCCCGTCACACGCACAGCCCATTCAGTTTGCCGGAAACCTGGAAACGCAGCTGGACTTCAGAGAATAATTAACATTCTTTAGTGGGTGAAAGTCACGGGTCATTAAAAAAAAGGGGGGCTCTTTAAACCTCAGTAGTGCCGGAAGGCACAGCATTAGCAAGGCATGAAAGTCAACTGTTGACAAATGGAGCAGGTATAACGGGGCGTTGATTAACCACTAGTGCTCAATACTCATGAAACTCATGAATGAACTTTATTACAGTCATAGACCAATATAAAAACTATAACACATCATATAAAACCCTCCTAAAATACCTAAGATAGTATAAAATACCCTCCTAAAAAAACATAAAATACAATAAAATACATAAACATTTCCCCACCTATACAATCCAAGATAACTAAAATATAATTGAACCAATTTTAAAATTCAAGTCAGTTCCAATTTATATAAATCCTTTAAATCAGAGTATATAAAAACATTTATAAACTAAAATTCCAAGAGATCATACAAGACATGCAGTTTCTTGTTTCTTAGTATGGAACTTCACAAGATAATGGCAAAATTTGGCTATCTGTCTAGAGATAGTTGGACTTGCATCCACCAAAAGTTTCTCCAAACATGCCTCGTCCGCGTCTGCCATTGGTTTAACTACAAACGGGGAAACAAACCTATCCCTCTGTACTTGGTGGAAAGGGCATCGAAAAAACATATGAGTCATCGACTCCACCTCTCCCATAGCACAAGGACAGCGTCGGTCTTCATACGGGACTTTTCTATATTTCCCTTCTAGCACCTTTGAGGGCATGGCTGTGCATCGAGCCAACGTAAAGGCTCTTCTGTGGGCTGGTACCTCCAAATAAAAAAAGTACTTGGCCGTCCTCATAACATATTTGGTCTCAGTAGCTGCTAAAAAAGAGGGGGCCTGTTCTAGATCCCTTTGTCTCTCTATATCGCAGATTCTTTGTTTGATAATACTTTTTGCTTTGGCATAGCTCTGCGCCAAGAGGTTTTCAAGTGAGAATCCTACACTTTCTAAGTTGCTTCTGACCAATTGCAGCCACCTTGGCCTATAGGGGTCTTGAGTTGTTAAAGGGAAGAGGCCTTTTTTGTTTTTATGGATCCTTAGCCATTGATATGCCGAAGATAACATAATTCTGGCCTCAATTCTCATTTGCCCAGTTTCTAAACGCAAAAGGGCATTTGACACACCTGGCGGAAGCTGCAAAACGTTACGAAGAAATTTAGATTGCACTTTCTCGAGAGCCTTCAGTTTTTTAGCCGAAATGCCCAGGTTAATACCATAGAGCAATTGTGTTAACACTTTGTATTGGAACAGTTTCAGTGCTGCCGGAACATAGAAGGCCCCCTTAGAGCGAAAAAATCTCAGGATAGCGTACATTGTTTTCTCAGCTTTCTCCACCCTCATATTACAATGTTCAGTATAGGCACCTGTATTCTGAATTACCATTCCCAAATCAGTGCTCAATACCTTGGCATGTGTAAAGGTGTGTGCATGGATTCTGCACGCTTGCCGCCTTCTCTTCCGCTCAGGTACCTTCCACAGCTGCGCTTGAGTTCAATGAGGCATTGCTACAGCAAGCTTTAATTGAGAAAATTGGTGCAATTAATCAACCCTTGCAGATTGAGATCCTCTTGCGATTAATTGCTGCGGCCGATGGCGTGCGACGATTCAAGGCAGACGTTCCCCTGATGCCTTGAGAATACCTGAGGTCACCCTCTTTTTTTATCTGGATGGAACTGAACGACAATTCACTTAGACTCTCCCTGAAAGGTATGAGAAGAACCCTGCTGGATCAGACCAGTGGTCTATCTACTCCAGCATCCTGTCTCACGCAGTGGCCACCAAGTTCCACTGGAGGATCAGCAAGAGGGCATAGAAGCCAAGACCTTCCCCTGATAAGAACATCAGAAGAACCCTGCTGGATCAGACCAGTCGTCTGTCTACTCCAGCATCCTGTCTCACGCAGTGGTCAACTAATACCTCTGGAGGGTCAACAAGAGGGCATAGAGACCAAGGGCTTCCCTTGATAAGAACATCAGAAGAGCCCTGCTGGATCAGACCAGTCGTCTGTCTACTCCAGCATCCTGTCTCACGCAGTGGTCAACTAATACCTCTGGAGGGTCAACAAGAGGGCATAGAGACCAAGGGCTTCCCTTGATAAGAACATCAGAAAAGCCCTGCTGGATCAGACCAGTGGTCTATCTAATCCAGCATCCTGTCTCACACAGGGGCCAACCAGTTTCCTCTGAAGGGTCAACAAGAGGCCATGGAGGCCAAGGCCTTCAGTGGAAGAGCCCTACTGCAGCAGACCAGTGGTCCATCTAGTCCAGCATCCTGTCTCCCACAGTAATCAGCTATTTCCTCTGGAGATCCAACAACAGGGCACAGAGATCAAGGCCTTCCTTGAAGTAGCCTCTGGACGTGGAGGTTCCCTCAGTCACCCTGGCTAGTAGCCACTGATAGACCTCTTCTCCATGAATCTGTCAAATCCCCCTTTAAAGCTGTCTATGCTTTTGATTTTGCGGTTAATGCTTTTGTGGTTTTGTGGTTAATAAAATCTTTTGTGGTTAATAAAATCTGCCTTACAGAGGAGCCTAGCCCCTCTTTGGATGACTCCCTCCACCTAGGTATGTCTCCTGCCTAGAAGCCCAGAGCAGCAACTCATTCAGAGACACGACATGCCATCCTTCCAAGGTTCTGTGAAGGTGAATGGCTAGAGGGAGTGAAGAATTATGAACCCGCAGCAGAGGCTGACGGGAGGAATGCAAAATCAAGACAAGGTTCAGTGGCACCTTAAAGACCAGTTTGGTGTAGTGGTTAAATGCATGAACTCTTATCTGGGAGAACCGGGTTTGATTCCCCGCTCCTGTATTTGAAGCTGCTGGAATGGCCTTGGGTCAGCCATAGCTCTTGTAGGAGTTGTCCTTGAAAGGGCAGCTGCTGTGAGAGCTCTCTCAGTCCCATCTACCTCACAGGGTGCCTGTTGTTGGGGGGGGGGGGAGGTAAAGGAGATTGTGACCGCTCTGAGACTTTGAGATTCAGAACATAGGGCAGGATACAAATCCAATATCATCATCTTCTTCTTAGAACATAAGAGAAGCCATGTTGGATCAGGCCAATGGCCCATTCAGTTAAACACTCTGTGTCACATAAGAACATAAGAGAAGCCATGTTGGATCAGGCCAGTGGCCCCTCCAGTCCAACACTCTGTGTCACATAAGAACATAAGAGAAGCCCTGTTGGATCAGGCCAGTGGCCCCTCCAGTCCAACACTCTGTGTCACATAAGAACATAAGAGAAGCCATGTTGGATCAGGCCAGTGGCCCCTCCAGTCCAACACTCTGTGTCACATAAGAACATAAGAGAAGCCATGTTGGATCAGGCCAGTGGCCCCTCCAGTCCAACACTCTGTGTCACATAAGAACATAAGAGAAGCCATGTTGGATCAGGCCAATGGCCCCTCCAGTCCATAAGAACATAAGAACACAAGAGAAGCCATGTTGGATCAGGCCAACGGCCCATCCAGGCCAACACTCTGTGTCACACAGTGGCCAAAAATTTTATATACACACATACACTGTGGCTAATACACATCGATGGACCTCTGCTTCATATTTTTATCTAAACCCCTCTTGAAGATGGCTATACTTGTGGCCGCCACCACCTCCTGTGGCAGTGAATTCCACATGTTAATCACCCTTTGGGTGAAGAAGTACTTCCTTTTATCCGTTTTAACCTGTCTGCTTAGCAATTTCATCGAATGCCCACGAGTTCTTGCATTGTGAGAAAGGGAGAAAAGTATTTCTTTCTCTACTTTCTCCATCCCATGCATTATCTTGTAAACCTCTATCATGTCACCCCGCAGTCGACGTTTCTCCAAGCTAAAGAGTCCCAAGCGTTTCAACCTTTCTTCATAGGGAAAGTGCTCCAGCCCTTTAATCATTCTAGTTGCCCTTCTCTGGACTTTCTCCAATGCTATAATATCCTTTTTGAGGTGTGGCGACCAGAACTGGACACAGTACTCCAAATGAGACCGCACCATCGATTTATACAGTCCAACATTCTGTGTCACATAAGAACATAAGAGAAGCCCTGTTGGATCAGGCCAATGGCCCATCCAGTCCAACACTCTGTGCCACAAGAGAACATAAGAGAAGCCCTGTTGGATCAGGCCAATGGCCCATCCAGTCTAACACTCTGTGTCACATAAGAACGTAAGGGAAGCCATGTTGGATCAGGCCAATGGCCCATCCAGTCCAACACTCTGTGTCATATAAGAACATAAGAGAAACCATGTTGGATCAGGCCAATGGCCCATCCAGTCCAATACTCTGTGTCACACAGTGGCCAATATATGTGTGTGTGTGTGTGTATATATACACACACACACACACACATATATATTGTGGCTAATAGCCACTGATGGACCTCTGCTCTATATTTTTATCCAATCCCCTCTTAAAGCTGGCTATGCTTGTAGCCGCCACAAACAAATAAATTACAAATAACTAAATTACAGAGTTCATAAAGACATGCTGAGTAGTGAGACCAATACCCTCCCCCCACTCTAGCAAGGATCCTACAACTGAGTGCAAGTGTCTCTGTATGTGGATACACAGAGACGCACCGGGCACACTCCGGCGTCCTCGCAGTTGACGATCCCTTCCTTTGTACATAACCCGTCAGTCGCGTTTTGCCGGGAAATAAGATCTTCGTGGACGAAGAATGTTGGAGAAAGAGCGTCGTGCGGAGAAAATCCCGTCACACGCACAGCCCATTCAGTTTGCCGGAAACCTGGAAACGCAGCTGGACTTCAGAGAATAATTAACATTCTTTAGTGGGTGAAAGTCACGGGTCATTAAAAAAAAGGGGGGCTCTTTAAACCTCAGTAGTGCCGGAAGGCACAGAATTAGCAAGGCATGAAAGTCAACTGTTGACAAATGGAGCAGGTATAACGGGGCGTTGATTAACCACTAGTGCTCAATACCTTGGCATGTGTAAAGGTGTGTGCATGGATTCTGCACGCTTGCCGCCTTCTCTTCCGCTCAGGTACCTTCCACAGCTGCGCTTGAGTTCAATGAGGCATTGCTACAGCAAGCTTTAATTGAGAAAATTGGTGCAATTAATCAGCCCTTGCAGATTGAGATCCTCTTGCGATTAATTGCTGCGGCCGATGGCGTGCGACGATTCAAGGCAGACGTTCCCCTGATGCCTTGGGAATACCTGAGGTCAACCTCTTTTTTTATCTGGATGGAACTGAACGACAATTCACTTAGACTCTCCCTGAAAGGTATGAGAAGAGCCCTGCTGGATCAGACCAGTGGTCTATCTACTCCAGCATCCTGTCTCACGCAGTGGCCACCAAGTTCCACTGGAGGATCAGCAAGAGGGCATAGAAGCCAAGACCTTCCCCTGATAAGAACATCAGAAGAACCCTGCTGGATCAGACCAGTCGTCTGTCTACTCCAGCATCCTGTCTCACGCAGTGGTCAACTAATACCTCTGGAGGGTCAACAAGAGGGCATAGAGACCAAGGGCTTCCCTTGATAAGAACATCAGAAGAGCCCTGCTGGATCAGACCAGTCGTCTGTCTACTCCAGCATCCTGTCTCACGCAGTGGTCAACTAATACCTCTGGAGGGTCAACAAGAGGGCATAGAGACCAAGGGCTTCCCTTGATAAGAACATCAGAAAAGCCCTGCTGGATCAGACCAGTGGTCTATCTAATCCAGCATCCTGTCTCACAGAGGGGCCAACCAGTTTCCTCTGAAGGGTCAACAAGAGGCCATGGAGGCCAAGGCCTTCAGTGGAAGAGCCCTACTGCAGCAGACCAGTGGTCCATCTAGTCCAGCATCCTGTCTCCCACAGTAATCAGCTATTTCCTCTGGAGATCCAACAACAGGGCACAGAGATCAAGGCCTTCCTTGAAGTAGCCTCTGGACGTGGAGGTTCCCTCAGTCACCCTGGCTAGTAGCCACTGATAGACCTCTTCTCCATGAATCTGTCAAATCCCCCTTTAAAGCTGTCTATGCTTTTGATTTTGTGGTTAATGCTTTTGTGGTTAATAAAATCTGCCTTACAGAGGAGCCTAGCCCCTCTTTGGTTCTGCATGACTCCCTCCACCTAGGTATGCCTCCTGCCTAGAAGCCCAGAGCAGCACTCATTCAGAGACACGACATGCCATCCTTCCAAGGTTCTGCGAAGGTGAATGGCTAGAGGGAGTGAAGAATTATGAACCCGCAGCAGAGGCTGGCGGGAGGAATGCAAAATCAAGACAAGGTTCAGTGGCACCTTAAAGACCAGTTTGGTGTAGTGGTTAAATGCACGAACTCTGATCTGGGAGAACCGGGTTTGATTCCCCGCTCCTGTATTTGAAGCTGCTGGAATGGCCTTGGGTCAGCCATAGCTGTTGTAGGAGTTGTCCTTGAAAGGGCAGCTGCTGTGAGAGCTCTCTCAGTCCCATCTACCTCACAGGGTGCCTGTTGTTGGGGGGGGGGGAGGTAAAGGAGATTGTGACCGCTCTGAGACTTTGAGATTCAGAACATAGGGCAGGATACAAATCCAATATCATCATCTTCTTCTTCTTCTTAGAACATAAGAGAAGCCATGTTGGATCAGGCCAATGGCCCATTCAGTTAAACACTCTGTGTCACATAAGAACATAAGAGAAGCCATGTTGGATCAGGCCAGTGGCCCCTCCAGTCCAACACTCTGTGTCACATAAGAACATAAGAGAAGCCATGTTGGATCAGGCCAATGGCCCATCCAGTCCAACACTCTGTGTCACATAAGAACATAAGAGAAGCCATGTTGGATCAGGCCAGTGGCCCATCCAGTCCAACACTCTGTGTCACATAAGAACAGAAGAGAAGCCATGTTGGATCAGGCCAATGGCCCATCCAGTCCAACACTCTGTGTCACATAAGAACATAAGAGAAGCCATGTTGGATCACGCCAATAGCCCATCAACACTTTGTGTCACATAAGAACATAAGGGAAGCCATTTTGGATCAGGCCAATGGCCCATCCGGTCCAACACTCTGTGTCACATAAGAACATCAGAGAAGCCATGTTGGATCAGGCCAATGGCCCATCCGGTCCAACACTCTGTGTCACATAAGAACATAAGAGAAGCCATTTTGGATCAGGCCAATGGCCCATCCAGTCCAACACTCTGTGTCACATAAGAACATAAGGGAAGCCATGTTGGATCAGGCCAATTGCCCATCCAGTCCAACACTCTGTGTCATGCAGTGGCCAAAAACCCAGATGCGATTAGGTGGTCCACCAGTGGGGCCAGAACACTAGAAGCCCTCCCACTGTGCCCCCCCAAGTACCAAGAGTACAGACCATCACTTGCCCCAGAGAGAGAGAGTTCCAACAGTACGCTGTGCCTAATAACCACTGATGGACCTCTTTCATGTGCAGTCACACTTCCTCAGACTAAGGAAATGTCTGAGGAAATGTGTGTGCACATGAAAGTTCACACGTTGAGTAAAAGTTGGTTGGTCTTAAAGAGACCACTGGACTCTCACATTGTTCTGTTGTTTCAGACCAACACGGCTGCCCACCTGGATCATACTGCCCTTGATGGACCAAGGGTCTGATGTTGTATAAAGCAGATTCAGGTATACATTATTTGGGGAGGGGCCGTGGCTCAATGGAAGAGCCTCTGCTTGGCATGTAGAAGGTCCCAGGTTCAATCCCCGGCATCTCCAGTCAAAAGGACCAGGCAGGAGGTGATGGGAAAGACCTCTGCCTGAGACCATGAAGAGTCATTGAAGAGGAGCCATGGCTCAGTGGTAGAGCCTCTGCTTGGCATGCAGAAGATCCCAGGTTCAATCCCCGGCATCTCCAGTTGAAAGGACCAGGCAGGAGGTGATGGGAAAGACCTCTGTTGAGACCCTGGAGAGCCATTGAAGAGGGGCTGTGGCTCAGTGGTAGAGTCTCTGCTCAGCATGCAGAAGGTCCCAGGTTCAATCCCCGGCATCTCCAATCAATGCACCAGGCAGCAGGTGATGGGAAAGACTTCTGCCTGAGACCCTGGAGAACCGCTGCCAATCTGAGTACACAATATTAACCTTGGCAGACCGATGGTCTGAATCAGTAGAAGGCTGCTTCATCTGTCTGCTCCAAGGTCACCCAGCAAACTTCCATTGGCAGAGTGAGAATTTGAACCTGGGTCTCCTACATCCTAGTCCGACTCTCTAATCGCTGCATGAAACTGGCTCTCCTGGTTTAAATAGACGGGTTCTGTTAAACCCTAAGGTGTTTTTGCTGTAAGGCATTTTCCACGTTGCATATTTCCATCTGGCTAAGGACACATTTCTGATCTTGTTGACATGCATTGCTCTCCATAGGTCTTTGGCCCGGGGAGGTTACAATCTACATCTAGTCACTGGAAAGCCCAGCCTCTGAGGGCAGGAAGTCCTAGAAACCTAAGAAGTCACTGAGGAATATTACCACAGGTGAGGCCCTAGCCTAGGAGTGGCCAAACTGTGGCTCAGGAGCCACAGGTAGCTCTTTCGTACATATTTAAGAACATAAGAACATGAGAAGCCATGTTGGATGAGGCCAATGGCCCATCCAGTCCAACACTCAGTCACACAGTGGCCAATAGATGTGTGTCTGTATACACACACACACACACACACACACACACACATATATATATATATATATATATATATATATATATATATATATATATATATATATATATATATATATATATATATACACACACACACTGTGGCTAATAGCCACTGATGGACCTCTGCTTCATATTTTTATCCAATCCCCTCTTAAAGCTGGCTATGCTTGTAGCCGCCACCAACTCCTGTGGCAGTGAATTCCATGTGTTAATCACCCTTTGGGCGAAGAAGGACTTCCTTTTATCCGTTTTAACCTGACTGTTCAGCAATTTCATCGAATGCCCACGAGTTCTTGGATTGTGAGAAAGGGAGAAAAGTACTTCTTTCTCTACTTTCTCCACCTCATGCATAATCTTGTCAACCTCTCTCATGTCACCCCGCAGTCGACGTTTCTCCAAGCTAAAGAGCCCCAAGTGTTTTGACCTTTCTTCATAGGGAAAGTGTTCCAGCCCTTTAACCATTCTAGTTGACACAAATCAACTAGAATGGTTAAAGGGCTGGAACACTTTTTGTTTAACCTCTTTCTTAATGATCTTGCTCCCTTTTTGTCAGATACTGACCATCATAGTCCAAAACTTGGTGCCAGACATGTTCCCTTACTGTTATATGCAGACGATACAGTCTTACTCTCTTGTTCCAGAATTGGATTAAAGCATTTGCTTTTTCGCTGTATCACCTTCCTTGACAACAACACGCTCCTATTGAACTATGACAAATCTAAAATTGTTGTTTTTTTCCAAATCTTGGAAACCAACTAAATGGTCAATAGACGGCAAAGAGATAGAACAAGTAAAATACTACAAATACCTAGGAATTCATTTTCAATACAACACACTTTGGACTAATCATCGTAACTGTATAATTAAGTCGGTCAATGTTAGTGTTGCAGCTATCCAGCACTTCTTTTACAGCAGAAGCAATCAGTTTATCCCAGCCGCGCTAAAAATCTTTAAGGCTAAAGTGATACCGCAGCTCTTATATGGGGTCCCAGTGTGGACCACAGCCTTGGATAATAACATTGAAGGTGTCCAATCAAAATTCCTACGGAAAATTCTGGGATTCCCAAAGTGCGTACCATATGCAGTTTTGTGTTTAGAAACAGGGACGAATCTTGTGGAAACTCAAGCTTGGCTAATGTCACTTAAATACTGGCTTCGGCTACATTTCCACTCTGACTCAGAGAGCCTTTTATATCAACTGCTCTCAGAATCTAATTTGTCAAATTGGCTAGTATTTCTTGAGAGGAAAATAAAATCTATGGGCATTGATTTAGATTCACTTCTTATGCTATCCTTAAAAGAAGCTTTTTTGAAACTTAAGCTCAGAATTCTAGATATTGAAATGCAAACGTTATATAGTCTCGCCAACAAGTCCTGCTCCCCGTTGAATTTCGAACTTCCTCTTTCAGTAGGGAAATTAGCGTCATATTTCTCCTCTCTGCAAGCTCCACAGCAACGGCGTGCATTCTCGTTAACGAGATGTAATGCATTACCATCTGCTATCCTATTTGGTAGATTTAACAGGATTGAGTACTCTAATAGACACTTTGTAATTCCAAGTGTATTGAAACTATTTCCCATGTACTACTGAACTGTCCTCTTAATGATGATATTCGTTGTATATACTTGAAAGATATCTTAGCAGATATGTTGGGCTGTGCTGATTCAGGCAAAGTCCACAAACTTTTAAATGACACTTGCGCTGAGGTAACTTTAATGGTGGCTAGATTTCTCCAACAGGCCATGGAAATACGACAGAGAATGGTTCTGGAATGACCACATTTTATCTTTGAATTATTTAATTTGGCTAAACTCGACTCATATATATTTTACTTATTTTATGTATTTTAGCTCCCTATGTACTTTATAATCTAGGATTTTATATTATTTATATTGCTATTTTACTGCTAAATCTGTTTTATGCCAATAAAGGCTTGCTATTTGCTATTTCCATTCTCGTTGCCCTTTTCTGCACTTTTCCAATGCTATAATATCCTTTTTGAGGTGCGGTGACCAGAATTGTACACAGTATTCCAGAATAAAACAAGCAGTGCAGTAGTGGCAGCTGCCTCCAAAGCAATGTTGTTTTAAATCTGAGAAGAAGAAGAAGAAGAAGAAGAAGAAGAAGAAGAAGAAGAAGAAGAAGAGGAGGAGGAGGAGGAGGAGGAGGAGGAGGAGGAGGAGACTGGATTTAAACTTCACTTGGAGTCTCAGAGCGGCTTACAATCTCCTTTCCCTTCCCCTCCCCACAAGAGACACCCTGTGAGGCAGGTGGGGGCTGAGAGAGCTCTGACAGAAACTGCTCTTGAGCAGAACAGCTCTGCAAGAACTTGTGGCGGACCCAAGGTCACACCAGCAGCTGCATATGGAGGAGGGGGAATCAAACCCGGTCCTCTCAGATTAGAGCCAGCGCACTTAACCACGACACCCAACTGGCTCACAGATCAGATCTCCAGGGGCTTGTCGGAAGCTGTGCTGGGCAAAAGCTCCACCCATTTTTTGAAAACACTCAGTAGGTAAGGTATTGGAGGGGGTGTGGTGCCCACATTGGGAACCCCCCAGGGGTGGAATTCTAGCAGGAGCTCCTTTGCATATTAGGCTACCCCCCCCCCCCCACGATGTAGCCAATCCTCCAAGAATTTACAAGGCTCTTTTTTGTAAGCTCCTGGAGGATTGGCTACATCAGGGGGTGTGGCGTAATATGCAAAGAAGCTTCTGCTAGAATTTCACCCCTGCCCTGCTCTAACCAGCACCCCAGCTTCTCAGAAAGCCAGAGTTGTTGCCAGTCTTGCATTCAGCGTATTTTCTGGAACAGCAGTCAATATCCCAGTGGGGAGAAAGGTAGGACCTTGACAGACTGGAAAAGTGGGCTAAAACCAATAAAATGAATTTTAACGGGGATAAATGTAAAGTTCTGCATTTAGGTAGGAAAAATCCAATACATGGTTATAGGATGGGGGAGACTTGTCTTAGCAGTAGTATGTGCGAAAAGGATCTCGGGGTCTTAGTGGATCATACCCTGGACATGAGTCAACAGTGTGATGCGGTGGCTAAAAAGCCCAATGCAATTTTGGGCTGTATCAACAGAAATCTAGTGTCCAGATCACGTGAAGTGATGGTATCGTTTTGCCCTGCTCTGGTAAGACCTCACCTGGAGTCTTGTGTTCAGTTTTGGGCACCACATTTTAAGAAGGATGTAGACAAGCTGGAACGGGTCCAGAAGAGGGCGACGAAGATGGTGGGGGGTCTGGACACCAAGTCCTATGAGGAAAGGTTGAAGGAGCTGGGGATGTTTAGTCTGGAGAGGAGGCGGATGAGAGGTGATAGGATCACCATCTTCAAGTCCTTGAAGGGCTGTCATAGAGAGGATGGTGTGGAATTGTTTTCTGTGGCCCCAGAAGGTCGGACCAGAACCAAGGGGTTGAAATTAATTCAAAAGAGTTTCCGGCTCAACACTAGGAAGAATTTCCTGACCGTTAGAGCTGTTCCTCAGTGGAACAGACTTCCTCGGGAGGTGGTGGGTTCTCCTTCCTTGGAGGTTTTTAAACAGAGGCTAGATGGCCATCTGACAGCAATGAGGATCCTGTGAATTTAGGGGGGAGGTATTTGTGAGTTTCCTGTATTGTGCAGGGGGTTGGACTGGATGACCCTGGAGGTCCCTTCCAGCTCTATGATTCTATGATCCAAATGTGACTGTTAGCTCCTAAGCTTTGGTAGCTGATTTAGATTCTGTGTTTGTTGGACTACCCAAAATATTGTCTGCTTGTACCTGGAGTGATTTATGGGGCAAACGCTGTCGTGAGCTTTTGGAAAACAAAAGCTTGACTGTCCAATAAATTAACACAAAGCCACGATGGAGCTGTTCCCATTAGAGAGGTCTTCCCCTGCCAACACCAGCCGTGGCTTGCCAAAGCAATCGATTCCGGGGCATGCCCAGAACACCCACGCCCCGTCGGAGTTCTGCAGAAATCACACTGCTGATATCTGAGGGCCGGAGGGCTGAGTGGAAGGTGATGGGTAACTGTTTGTTCTTTGCAAGAGGACGAGGAAAGGCTCAGTGCATCAGCTTTCCAAGGAAGGGTATGGTGGGAAGGGCATGGGAAATGTTTTGGGAGAAATATTTTCTTCAGTTTCTGAAGAAGCGAGCCGTGACTCACAATGGCTCCTCCCCGACCACTAATCAGTCTTGAAGCTGCTGCCGGACTCCTCCTCTTTTCTACTGGTAGATATTGAAGATATTGGATTTATATCCTGCCCTCTGCTCTGAATCTCAGAGTCTCAGAGCAGTCACAATCTCCTTTACCTGCCCGCCCCCCCGCCCACCAACACACAACAGACACCCTGTGAGGTAGGTGGGGCTGAGAGAGCTCTTTTGAGAGCCAATTTGGTGTAGTGGTTAAATGCATGGACTCTTATCTGGGAGAACCGGGTTTGATTCCCCACTCCTCCACTTGCACCTGCTGGAATGGCCTTGGGTCAGCCAGAGCTCTCTTATCTGGGGGAAGCGGGTTTGATTCCCCACTCCTCCACTTGCACCTGCTGGAATGGCCTTGGGTCAGCCAGAGCTCTCTTATCTGGGAGAACCGGGTTTGATTCCCCACTCCTCCACTTGCAGCTGCTGGAATGGCCTTGGGTCAGCCAGAGCTCTCTTATCTGGGAGAACCGGATTTGATTCCCCCCTCCTCCACTTGCACCTGCTGGAATGGCCTTGGGTCAGCCAGAGCTCTCTTCTCCGGGAGAACCGGGTTTAATTCCCCCCTCCTCCACTTGCACCTGCTGGAATGGCCTTGGGTCAGCCATATCTCTCTTATCTGGGAGAACCGGGTTTGATTCCCCACTCCTCCACTTGCAGCTGCTGGAATGGCCTTGGGTCAGCCAGAGCTCTCTTATCTGGGAGAACCGGATTTGATTCCCCACTCCTCCACTTGCAGCTGCTGGAATGGCCTTGGGTCAGCCAGAGCTCTCTTATCTGGGAGAACTGGGTTTGATTCCCCACTCCTCCACTTGCAGCTGCTGGAATGGCCTAGGGTCAGCCAGAGCTCTCTTATCTGGGAGAACTGGGTTTGATTCCCCACTCCTCCACTTGCAGCTGCTGGAATGGCCTAGGGTCAGCCAGAGCTCTCTTATCTGGGAGAACTGGCTTTGATTCCCCACTCCTCCACTTGCAGCTGCTGGAATGGCCTTGGGTCAGCCAGAGCTACAGCTGACTCAAGGCCATTCCAGCAGCTGCAAGTGGAGGAGTGGGGAATCAAACCTGGTTCTCCCAGATAAGAGAGGTATGGCTGACTCAAGGCCATTCCAGCAGCTGCAAGTGGAGGAGGGGGGAATCCAACCTGGTTCTCCCAGATAAGAGAGCTATGGCTGACCCAAGACCATTCCAGCAGCTGCAAGTGGAGGAGTGGGGAATCCAACCCAGTTCTCCCAGATAAGAGAGCTCTGGCTGACCCAAGGCCATTCCAGCAGGTGCAAGTGGAGGAGGGGGGAATCAAACCTGGTTCTCCCAGATAAGAGAGCTCTGGCTGACCCAAGGGCATTCCAGCAGCTGCAAGTGGAGGAGTGGGGAATCAAACCTGGTTCTCCCAGATAAGAGAGCTCTGGCTGACCCAAGGCCATTCCAGCAGCTGCAAGTGGGGGAGTGGGGAATCAAACCTGGTTCTCCCAGATAAGAGAGCTCTGGCTGACCCAAGACCATTCCAGCAGCTGCAAGTGGAGGAGTGGGGGAATCAAACCCGGTTCTTCCAGATAAGAGTCCGCACACTTAACCACTACACCAAACTGGCTCTCCAAATTAGTTTAATTTCCCAGGACCTCTTTGCAGTCCTCTCTCTCTCCCTAGAATCACAGAGTTGGGAGGGACCTCAAGGTTCATCTAGTCCAGCTCCTAGCACAAGGCAGGAAATTCACAAGTTCCACTCTAGCCCATTTCTCTTGACCTGTTCTCCATTTCCCAGAAGATGGCAAAAAACCTCCAGGATCCCTGGCCAAACTGGTCTGGAGAAAAATCGCTTCCTATCCTGATCCCAAAGTGGCGATTGGCATTTCTCTGGCGCGTAAGAAAGGGTCATGAGAACTATTCACTGATGCAATCCTTCCTTCTCTCCCTCTCATGATCTGCCAAAGTTTACAGAATAGGCATGACTGTCAGATGGCCATCTAGTCTCTGCTTAGAAACCTCCAAAGAAGGAGAGCCCACCACTTCCCGAGAAAGCCGGTTCCACAAATGGACCGCTCTAACTGTCAGGAAGTGCTTATTAATGTTTAGCCAGAAACTCTTTTGAATTCATTTCAGTCTGTTGGTTCCGTCCCAGCTTTCGAGGCAACAGAAAACAATCCAGCCAAACCTCCCTGACCTTCACAGAATCTGGACTGCAGAACATTTCTCTGAGCAGTGGAGTAGTCCATGATTCTGGCTTTGCTGGTGGATCTTCTGATGGCCTTTGGGTTTTGGCCCCTGTGTGACACAGAGTGCTGGACTGGAGGAGCCACAGGCCTGATCCAGCATGGCTTCTCTTATGTTCTTCTGGCCCTGCTGGTGGACCTCCTGATGGCACCTGGGTTTTGGCCCCTGTGTGACACAGAGTGTTGGACTGGATGGGCCACTGGCCTGATCCAACATGGCTTCTCTTATGTTCTTATGTGACACAGAGTGTTGGACTGGAGGGGCCATTGGCCTGATCCAACATGGCTTCTCTTATGTTCTTATGTGACACAGAGTGTTGGACTGGAGGGGCCACTGGCCTGATCCAACATGGCTTCTCTTATGTTCTTATGTGACACAGAGTGTTGGACTGGATGGGCCACTGGCCTGATCCAACATGGCTTCTCTTATAATAATATAATAATAATAATAAATTTTATTTGTACCCCGCCCTCCCCCGCCGAAGCAGGCTCAGGGCGGCTAACAATACGGTGACCAATGGTGCACCAACAATAAAACAGTTACACTAGAAACATTAAATTAACATTAAACTAACCTTAAAAGCCTGAATTAAAACAATTAATTAAAACATTTTATGACGCTATCCTTGACACTCTTCTAGTTGATGCTGATGGCGGATTTTCAGTTATTCATAAGCTAATTTAAAAAGGGTGGTCTTGCAGGCCCTGCGGAACTGATCAAGGTTCCGCAGGGCCCGCACCTCCTCTGGGAGTTGGTTCCAGAGATGTGGGGCTGCGGCCGAAAAGGCCCGAGAGCGAGTATTCTGTAGTTTAATTTGTCTTGGCCCAGGGGTAGTCAGTCTGTTCTTTCCTACTGACCTCAGTGCTCTCTGGGGTTCATACGGGGAGAGACGGTCCTTCAGGTAGGCTGGTCCTCGGCCATATAGGGCTTTAAAGGTGATAACCAGCACTTTGTACTGGACCCGGTATACAATCGGTAACCAGTGCAGTTCGCGTAGCCCCGGCCGCACATGTTCCCATCTTGGGAGACCAAGTAACAGCCTGGCCGCCGCGTTCTGCACTAGCTGTAACTTCCGGGTCCGGCACAGAGGCAGCCCCATGTAGAGGGCGTTACAGTAGTCCAATCGTGAGGTGACCGTCGCATGGATCACCGTTGCTAGGTCCCGACGCTCCAGGAAAGGGGCCAACTGCTTTGCCCGCCTCAGATGGAAGAAAGCTGACTTGGCAGTGGCTGTTATCTGGGCCTCCATTGATAATGAAGGCTCCAGTAAAACACCCAGACTCTTCACCTGCTGCGCCGCCTTTAGCTGCACACCATCGAAGGTCGGGAGGGATATTTCCCTCCCTGGAGCGCCGCGACCCACACAGAGAACCTCTGTCTTTGCCGGATTCAGCTTCAGCCCACTCAGTCTAAGCCACGTTGCGATAGCCTGTAACGCCCGATCCAGGTCTTCCGGGGGGGAGGCGGGCCCGGCCGTCCATTAGCAGATAGAGCTGGGTGTCATCCGCATATTGGTGGCAGCCCAGCCCAAACCTCCTGGCAATCTGGGCAAGGGGGCGCATATAGATGTTAAATAACATCGGGGAGAGGACTGCTCCCTGAGGCACCCCACAATCTAGTGTGCGCCTCTGGGATCGTTCACCCCCGATCGCCACCCTTTGTCCCCCGACCCATGAGGAAAGAGGAGAGCCATTGTAAAGCAGACCCCTTAACCCCAATGTCGGCGAGGCGGTGGATCAGTAGCCGATGGTCGACCGTATCAAATGCAGCCGACAGATCTAATAACATCAGCACTGCTACACCGCCTCGATCCAGTTGCCGTTGGAGGTCATCTGCCAAGGCGACCAAGACCGTCTCCGTCCCGTGGCCCGGTCGGAAGCCAGACTGGCACGGGTCTAGGACATAAGTTATGTTCTTATGTCTGGGGCAGTGATGCTCTGTCTTCTTGGTGCTTGGGGGGGGGGGGCACAGTGAGAGGGCTTCTGGAGTTCTGGCCCTGCTGGTGGACCTCCTGATGACTCCTGGGTTTTGCCCGTTGTGTAACAAAGATTGTTGCCTGAATTGGCCATTGGCCTGATCCAACATGGCTTCCACTGTTGCCCCATCTCCAAGCACCAAGAAACAGAGCATAACTGCCCCAGACAGAGAGTTCCAACAATACGCTGTGGTTAATAGCCACTGATGGACTTCTGCTGCAGATGTTGATCCAATCCTCTCTTGAAGCTGTCTATGCTTGCAGCTGTCACCACCTCCTGTGGCAGGGAATTCCATGTGTTAATCGCCCTTTGGGTGAAGAAGGACTTCCTTTTATCCGTTCTAAACCGACTGCTCAGCAGTTCCATTGAGTGTCCACGAGTCCTTGTATTGTGAGAAAGGGAGAAAAGTACCTCTTTCTCTGCCTTCTCTTTCCGATGCATAATCTTGTAAACCTCTATCATGTCACCCCTCAGTCAACCTTTCTCCGAGCTAAGGAGCCCCAAGCGTTTTAACCTTTCTTCATAGGGAAAGTGTTCCAACCCTTGAATCGTTCTAGTTGCCCTTTTCTGCACTTCTTCCAATGCTATAATACCTTTTTTGAGGTGCGGTGACCAGAACTGTACACAGTACTCCAGAGTGGTAAAGCTGCAGTACTGCAGTCGGAGCCCTCTGCTCACGACCTGAGTTTGATCCCAATGGAAGCTGGGTTCAGGTAGCTGGCTCCAGGTTGACTCAGTGTCAGACACTGGAAAGCTTCCGTGACATGATATGATGCTGTGTTCAAACTGCAGTGAGTTGCTTGACTTAACTGACTCCATTTTCTAACAATTGCTTCTAACCCCAAATAGAAGCCTTGCATATCAAAGTAGAAGTGAAGCTGTTACTAACCCCACTGTGAATTCCTGTCCTTGATACTAACAAAGGCGACAACCCTTTGAAGATAAAATGCCTCAGGGGAAGCCAGCAGAGCTGTTCCTGTGAGAATGGGAACCACGACGAGATAAGAGAAAGTAACTGTGTGAAATGTATCACTCTAGTGTGGGAACGTAGATTTGTTTAGAAAGCCTTTGATGTGCTCCTCGTTAAAACGTCTATGCTCTAAGAAAGAGTATCAGTTCCAATGTATCCATGCTCAGAAACCTTGGACTATCAAATAAAGTCTTAACATTGTAACAAATGGAAGTCTGCCTAATTTGAAGTTCCGCTGACACTCAGCCTTCCATCCTTCCAAGGTCGGTAAAATGAGGACCCAGCTTGCTGGGGGGGGGGGAAGTGTAGAGGACTGGGGAAGGCAATGGCCAACCACCCCGTCAAAAGTCTGCTGTGAAAACGTTGCGAAAGCAACGTCACCCCAGAGTCGAAAACAACCGGTGCTTGCACAGGGGGCTACCTTTACCGCACCATTGATTTATACAGATGACATTCCACTAGGGCGGTTCAGGAAATGGCAATTCCAAGGGGATTTTCCCAGCCCTGTTTTTGTACCTTAAGGGAAAGGAACGAGTGTGGGCGTTTGACATGAATTGAGATTCTCTCAGCGTAAGGCTTTGCAGGCCCAGATTCGACGGCTGCTCCTGCCTCTTATACCAGCAGCATTCCTGAGCCTCTTTTCCGGCCAAGTTTCTCTGCCTCTCCCCGGGCCACCCTTGATCTACAGCCGCAACTTCCCATGCGCTGTGCCATTCGCTTCCCTGACCCTGCCTTCCCACTAGGGCTGCCACGTCCAATTCAAGAAATATCTGGGGACTTTGGGGGTGGAGCCAGGAGACTTTGGGGGTGGAGCCAGGAGACATTGGGGGCGGAGCCAGGAGCGAGGGTGTGACAAGCACCATTGAACTCCAACGGGAGTTCTGGCCATCACATTTCAAGGGACGGCACACCTTTTCAATGCCTTCCTTCCATAGGAAATAATGGATAGGGGCACCTTCTTTAGGGGCTCATAGAATTGGACCCCCCCCGGTCCAATCTTTTTGAAACTTGGGAGGTATTTTGGGGAGAGGCACTAGATGCTATACTGAAAATGTGGTGCCTCTACCCCAAAAAACAGCCCCCCCAGAGCCCCAGATACCCGCAGATCAATTCTCCATGATTTTCTATGGGAATAAATCTCCATAGGGAATAACAAGGGTTGCCAAGTCCAATTCAAGAAATATCTGGGGACTTTGGGGGTGGAGCAAGGAGACTTTGGGGGTGGAGCCAGGAGACATTAGGTGTGGAGCCAAGATCAAGGCTGTGACAAGCATAATTGAACTCCAACGGGAGTTCTGGCCATCACATTTAAAGGGACCGCACACCTTTTTAAATGCCTTCCTTCCATAGGAAATAATGAAGGATAGGGGCACCTTCTTTTGGGGCTCATAGAATTGGACCCCCCCCCATCCAGTCTTTTTGAAACTTGGGGGGGGGGCTTTGAGGAGAGGCACTGGATGCTATGCTGAAACTTTGGTGCCTCTGTCTAAAAAAACAGCTCACACCGAGCTCCAGTTACCCACAGATCAATTCTCCATTATACTGTATGGAGACTGGTCTCCCTAGTTTAGAATGGAGTGCCCAGCAGACATCCCCCCCCCCACTTTCCGATGACCATGAAGCGGGAGGAGGGCCTCCAAACTAGGGGATCTCTTGCCCCCACCTGGGAATTGGCAACCCTACTCCCCACAGTGGAACAAAAATATATTACGAGCTTCTTGCCAAACAGGTTCTTCATGGGGTTTCTCACTTCCAAAACAGCTCACGAAATCAATCGGTCCTAAACTAATAGGCGACTCCACACCTCTGACCTCGGAGGGCACCTTCCGGCAAGAAGTGGGAACTTCCACTTCTCCCCCCACCCTTATTTCCCGCCTCCGACTTTCTCCTTTTACCACCCCCCCCCCCAAATTAGTTTCCTGTGTCAGAGATCCTGCTAGTACAACTGGTTCTGGCCGCCCTGCAAGACGGAGACAGTAAAGCAGGTGGGAATGGATTGTTCCAGGGACCGGGGCTGAATTTTCCACTTGCTGTAAGCCAACTCATAAACAGAGGGCTCTCTGTCAGGCTCTGTGGGAGATGTGGGGCATTGGTCGATGAGGCCTTATCAGGAAAGGGATTGAACAGAAGAGAAGCCAGTGGCCACTCCAGTCCAACACTCTGTACACACAGTGGCCAAAAAAACCCCAGGTGCCATCAGTAGGTCCATCAGTGAGGCCAGGACACTAGAAATCCTCCCACTGTTGCCCCTCCCAAGCACCAAGAATACAGAACATCACTGCCTCAGACATAAGAACAGAAGAGAAGCCATGTTGGATCAGGCCAGTAGCCCATCTAGTCCAACACTCTGTGTCATACAGTGGCCAAAAAACACCAGGTGCCATCAGTAGGTCCACCAGTGGGGCCAGGACACCAGAATCCCTCCCACTGTTGCCCCTCCCAAGCACCAAGAATACAGAGCATCACTGCCCCAGACATAAGAACATAAGAGAAGCAATAAGAACATAAGAGAAGACGTAAGAAGAAGAAGAATTGCAGATTTATACCCCGCCCTTCTCTCTGAATCAGAGACTCAGAGCGGCTTACAATCTCATTTATTTCCTTCCCCCCACAACAGACACCCTGTGAGGTGGGTGGGGCTGAGAGGCCTCTCATAGCAGCTGCCCTTTCAAGGACAACCTCTGCCAGAGCTATGGCTAACCCAAGGCCATTCCAGCAGCTGCAAGTGGGGGAGTGTGGAATCAAACCCGGTTCTCCCAGATAAGAGAGCTCTGGCTGACCCAAGGCCATTCCAGCAGGTGCAAGTGGAGGAGTGGGGGTGTGAAGAAACGCCATTTTAGTCAGTGGTGGTGCTTCATTTGGCAGGGGTCAGTAAATCCCTCAGCAGGCTTTGTAGCCTTCCCCGCACTCCCCCACTCCCTTCCAGAGCCAAACCAACAACGCTTGGGGGAAAATCTCCTAGAGAGGCAGGAAGTGCTTTTGTTCTTGGCATGTGTGTTAGCAGGAAGAGAAGGGCAGTTGGAAGCCAGCGCTCGAGCGAGCATGTGGTGAGCAATGGAGGCTCCTGCCTGGGTGGCCCCAGGCAGGCAGACTAAGTAAGTAATTCACAAGACAGGGCAAGTTTAGATCAGGGCCAGCAGGACGCGTTTATAACACATTTTGTTTCTCAGGCTGCTTGCTGTGCTGTGCTGTGCTAATTTTGTAAATGCAACTGTTTTTGTTTTGTTTTTCTTTTCCTATCTTTTTCTCTTTTTGAATAAATATATTTTTACTGTTTAAATACTGGCAGTCAATCTCTGTACCACATAGATCCCCAGACCGCTTTAGACCACGCTGTGTTAAGAAGGGGGCCCCGGGGAAGGAGGAAGGCATGCAGTTGGATAAGGTGCCAATCCTCCAGGGGTGCCCCAAAGAAGCGCTGAGGTCTCTGTGAAACCCAAGTGCAGGGTGGCAGAGGACCTTGAGGCCGGGCCTCATAGCTGGAGAGGGGGATTGGGAGTCCTGTTCCTCTCAATCTGAACCCCGGGACTGAGCAGGTGGTGGCAGCGCGCCCAAGGGGCAGGAGGAGAAATAGCTCCCTCCAGGAGTTGGTGACTCAATAGGGAGCTGACAGGACCGGGTCTGAAGGCAGAATCGGGCCGGTTCCGTCACACTTGGTGGCAGCGGTGGGATGAGAACAAACAGAGAACTTGATTGGCCAGGCATTTTTGGTTTTTGATGCGTGCAAGCACCCAGAGGAAGCAACAGAGGTTTTGTTTTATTTTCGGGTCAACTGGAGTAGGGAAAGTTTAGCTAGTTAGGATGGAGCGTGCTAAGATGCGGGAAATCCTGAAGATGACAAAGCCACAGCTCCAGGAAGAGTGTGCAAAGCACAAGCTGGAGTGTGACAACATGACTGTAGTAGATATGAAAGACCTCCTTTTGGAGTATCATCAGCATGCAGGGGCACTTGCAAAAGTGGCCCCCACCCAGTCAGAAGCAACCTTGCGGCTACAGTTGGAACTGGAGAGAATGCGTATCGAGGCAGACCAAATCCGCAGACAGGAGGAAAGAGAGTGGGATGAGATCCGCAGACAGGAGGAACGAGAGAGAGAGGAAAGACAAAGAGAGAGGGAGCTGAGACGAGCTGAGATCCGCAGACGGGAGCAGGAGGAGCAACGTCGCCATGAGCTTGAGGTGCTACGTCTAGAAGCTGAACTAAGCAAAGAGATCAAAGTCACCCCCAAAGACTTTGCAGTGTACAAGGAGGGAGAAGACCCCTCCACATACCTCTCCAACTTTGAGAGGGCAGCCAAACAGTGGGGGATTGCAGAGGAGGACTATATGTCTTACCTCTGTAGCAACCTGACTGGAGAGCTTTCAGCCATTTATTACAGCATGCCTAGGGAAGATGGGGGGATAACTTTTGCGGCCTATAAAGCCACTGTATTTAAAAGGTTTAAACTGGGGCCAGACCACTCCCGAAAGCAGTTCAGGGGTTTGGCTCCACAAGAAGGTAAATCCTATTCTGAATGTGGGGTAATGAAGGAACAAACAGTCCCAGTGTTATTGGGCCGGGATTTGTTGGTTGGCCAGTACTCTATCAATGCTGTAACCCGCAGCCAAACCCTCAGAGGAAAGTGGGAGGAGGAAGGCAACTTTAAGGAAGCCACCTCACCACCAACCAGGGAGGGGGAAATAGCCCAGGTTACTGAGGACGAAGAGAGGGCAGTCACCCAGGAGGGGGAGGACCAGCCTATCTCAAGCCCTGGAGTAGGGTGTTCCCAAGGGGAAGAGGGGTGTAGCTTTCCCCAAGTGCCGCAAGAGGCTGTCGATGTTCCTAGCAAGGAAAGGAACCTGTCTAGCATAAAGGATGTGCATGCTGAAGAGACCAAGGTGGAGAGTGGAGATTTCACAGGAGGTTCTGAGAGCAGCAAGGCTAATGTGGGCTCAGAGGAGCACATAGCTGAAGGCTTGGGGGGACGGGAGCGGTTCCAGAAGGGGGTCCGGAGCGGCCTTAGGTTGGAACCGGTTCACCAAGTAGCTGTGGATCAGGAAGTGGGATCGTCCGAGACGCTCTCAAAACAGGTCGTCTTGAAGCAGGGCAGACAGGAATCCTGGGAAGCTGTGGAACCTTCCAGGCAGGAAGGGGGTCAGTTGGGTAGTGCTGAAAAACCAACCGAGGGGACTGAGAACCCAAGCCAAACCCTCAGGGGAAGGTGGGGGGAGGAAGGCAACTTTAGGGAAGCCACCTCACCACCAACCAGGGAGGGGGAGGACCAGCCTGTCTCAAGCCCTGCAGGAGGGTGTGCCCAATGGGAAGAGGGGTGCCAATTTCCGCAAGGGCAGCAGGATGCTGTGGAGCCTTCCAGGCAGGAAGGAGCTCAGTTGGCTGACACTGAAAAACCAACTGAGGGGGTGGAGAACCCAGATCAAACTTTGGCTGAGTGTTCTGGAAACAGTGGGACTAGGGGTGGCTTGAAGGAACAGATGATAGGAAGTCTGGGGGAGCCAGAAATGTTCCTGTCTGAGGTTCAAAGTGACCCTAGGCTGGATCCACTGTGTGAGGTGGCAAGGGACCAGAAAGTGGAGTTCTCAGAAGCTGAGACAGGAGATAGGGTGATGGTTTTCCTGCCCCTTCATACTGGTGAACGGAAAGTGGAATGGGAGGGACCCCATGTGATTGTGGATGACCTAGACGAGGCTACTTATGTGGGGGCTATGGAGAAAATGGGAAAGGCAGTTAAAGTGGTGCAGGTGAATGTACCACAGCCAGTCTCTGCGAGGTCCATGGTGTTGCATAGAGGTAGGAAGGAAGGAGACAAAAAGAAGCTGGGACAGCAATTGTTTGGAGCCCCAGAGGTGGTTTTCTGGGAGGACAGAGTGGACAGAGGAAATATTCCACCAATGAGGGATAAAGATGAAGCAACTGTGTGGGGACTGGGCAGTTTCCATCCCCATATGTGGGGCCAGGAATTTCCTCCTTTGATGGACCACTCACCCCAGCAACAGCAGCAACGAAGGGAGAGCACCAAACTCCAGAGGTGGTCCTGGGAGATGGAGGAGTACATCTTAAAGACTGGACATTCCTTCTGAATGCAGCAATGCGACTTGTTGTCCAGAAGGGACATGGGCACCTAGGGTGCTGGACTTTGTGTATTATTGGAGAAATACCTGAATGTTTGTGTAATATTTTGGTTAATGGGTTTCTCCTTGTTTGATTGGATTCTGCTACGGGGTCACCTCTGTAGGAGGCAACCCCTCCGGCTCAGAATTTAGGGAGGGGGAAGTGTGGAGAAACGCCATTTTAGTCAGTGGTGGTGCTTCATTTGGCAGGGGTCAGTAAATCCCTCAGCAGGCTTTGTAGCCTTCCCCTCACTCCCCCCCTCCCTTCCAGAGCCAAACCAACAACGCTAGGGGGAAAATCTCCTAGAGAGACAGGAAGTGCTTTTGTTCTTGGCATGTGTGTTAGCAGGAAGAGAAGGGCAGTTGGAAGCCAGCGCTCGAGCGAGCATGTGGTGAGCAATGGAGGCTCCTGCCTGGGTGGCCCCAGGCAGGCAGACTAAGTAAGTAATTCACAAGACAGGGCAAGTTTAGATCAGGGCCAGCAGGACGCGTTTATAAAACATTTTGTTTCTCAGGCTGCTTGCTGTGCTGTGCTGTGCTAATTTTGTAAATGCAACTGTTTTTGTTTTGTTTTTCTTTTCCTATCTTTTTCTCTTTTTGAATAAATATATTTTTACTGTTTAAATACTGGCAGTCAATCTCTGTACCACATAGATCCCCAGACCGCTTTAGACCACGCTGTGTTAAGAAGGGGGCCCCGGGGAAGGAGGAAGGCATGCAGTTGGATAAGGTGCCAATCCTCCAGGGGTGCCCCAAAGAAGCGCTGAGGTCTCTGTGAAACCCAAGTGCAGGGTGGCAGAGGACCTTGAGGCCGGGCCTCATAGCTGGAGAGGGGGATTGGGAGTCCTGTTCCTCTCAATCTGAACCCCGGGACTGAGCAGGTGGTGGCAGCGCGCCCAAGGGGCAGGAGGAGAAATAGCTCCCTCCAGGAGTTGGTGACTCAATAGGGAGCTGACGGGACCGGGTCTGAAGGCAGAATCGGGCCGGTTCCGTCACAAGGGGAATCAAATCCGGTTCTCCCAGATAAGAGACCTATGGCTGACCCAAGGCCATTCCAGCAGCTGCAAGTGGAGGAGGGGGGAACCAAACCCGGTTCTCCCAGATAAGAGAGCTCTGGCTGACCCAAGGCCATTCCAGCAGATGCAAGTGGAGGAGTGGGGAACCAAACCCGGTTCTCCCAGATAAGAGAGCTATGGCTGACCCAAGGCCATTCCAGCAGGTGCAAGTGGAGGAGTGGGGAACCAAACCCAGTTCTCCCAGATAAGAGAGCTCTGGCTGACCCAAGGCCATTCCAGCAGCTGCAAGTGGAGGAGTGGGGAATCAAACCCGGTTCTCCCAGATAAGAGAGCTCTGGCTGACCCAAGGCCATTCCAGCAGGTGCAAGTGGAGGAGTGGGGAACCAAACCCAGTTCTCCCAGATAAGAGAGCTCTGGCTGACCCAAGGCCATTCCAGCAGGTGCAAGTGGAGGAGTGGGGAACCGAACCTGGTTCTCCCAGATAAGAGAGCTCTGGCTGACCCAAGGCCATTCCAGCAGCTGCAAGTGGAGGAGTGGGGAACCAAACCCGGTTCTCCCAGATAAGAGAGCTCTGGCTGACCCAAGGCTATTCCAGCAGCTGCAAGTGGAGGAGTGGGGAATCAAACCCGGTTCTCCCAGATAAGAGAGCTCTGGCTGACCCAAGGCTATTCCAGCAGCTGCAAGTGGAGGAGTGGGGAATCCAACCCGGTTCTCCCAGATAAGAGAGCTCTGGCTGACCCAAGGCCATTCCAGCAGCTGCAAGTGGAGGAGTGGGGAATCAAACCTGGTTCTCCCAGATAAGAGAGCTCTGGCTGACCCAAGGCCATTCCAGCAGCTGCAAGTAGAGGAGTGGGGAATCAAACCCGGTACTCCCAGATAAGAGAGCTCTGGCTGACCCAAGGCTATTCCAGCAGCTGCAAGTGGAGGAGTGGGGAATCAAACCCGGTTCTCCCAGATAAGAGAGCTCTGGCTGACCCAAGGCTATTCCAGCAGGTGCAAGTGGAGGAGTGGGGAATCAAACCCGGTACTCCCAGATAAGAGAGCTCTGGCTGACCCAAGGCTATTCCAGCAGGTGCAAGTGAAGGAGTGGGGAATCAAACCTGGTTCTCCCAGATAAGAGAGCTCTGGCTGACCCAAGGCTATTCCAGCAGCTGCAAGTGGAGGAGTGGGGAATCAAACCCGGTACTCCCAGATAAGAGAGCTCTGGCTGACCCAAGGCTATTCCAGCAGGTGCAAGTGGAGGAGTGGGGAATCAAACCCGGTACTCCCAGATAAGAGAGCTCTGGCTGACCCAAGGCTATTCCAGCAGCTGCAAGTGGAGGAGTGGGGAATCCAACCTGGTTCTCCCAGATAGGAGTCCTTAACAACTACAGTGAACTGGCTCTCTAGGAGGGGCTAGGACTCAGTGGAAGAGCCTCTGCTCGGCACGCAGAAGGTCCCTGGTTCCATCCCAGCATCTCCAGTTAGCTCTGCATGATTGACATGCAAATTTCAGAAATATGCACCTGGAATCAAGAAGGCACAGGGGGTAGGGTTTCCAATCGCCTGGTGGTGGCAGGCGATCCCCCGGTTTGGAGGCCCTCCCCCACCGCTTCAGGTTCATCAGAAAGCGGGGGGGGGGGGATGGTTACAAGAATTTGGCTACACTATTGACTTAGACAATTGGAGGAAAATATGGAAAGAAAATAATAAATTGTCTAAATCCTCTTTATTAAAAGAAAAATTGTACAAAATGGCTTACCGCTGGTACTATACCCTCCGAAAGACTCTCTAAAGCATTTCCAAATAGCTCAGACAAGTGCTGGAAGTGTACAAAAGTAAAGGGTTCGTTATATCACTTGTGGTGGAAATGTGATTATGCGAAAAAATGTTGGGTACAAATATCCCTCTGGTGCCAAAAGATGTTAAAAACAAGAATTCCTCATGTGCCAGAACTATACTTATTAAATATTTGTCAAATCACATTATCCAAGAAAATAAAAAGGCTGTTACTGCATATTATTACTATAGCTAGGATATTGTATGCTAAGTACTCGGAAAAGCCGCAAACGCCAAACAAGAATGAATTTTTGTCCACATTAATGGAAGCAGCTGAAATGGATATGTTAACTTGTAGATTGAAAGGAGGAAATATGGAAGAATGTAAAGAGACATGGAGCCCGATGTATTAAGAACATAAGAACATAAGAGAAGCCATGTTGGATCAGGCCAATGGCCCATCCAGTCCAACATTCTGTGTCACACAGCGGCTATATATATATATATATATATATATATATATATATATATATATATATATATATATACATATACATACACACACACACACACACACATTATGGCTAATAGCCACTGATGGACCTCTGCTCCATATTTTTATCCAACCCCCTCCTGAAGGTGGCTATGCTTGTGGCCGCCACCACTTCCTGTGGCAGTGAATTCCACAGGTTAATCACCCTTTGGGTAAAGAAGTACTTCCTTTTATCCGTTTTAACCTGACTGCTCAGCAATTTCATCGAATGCCCACGAGTTCTTGTATTGTGAGAAAGGGAGAAAAGGACTTCTTTCTCTACTTTCTCTACTTATTTGTGGGCTAAAACATTAGGACTTGAAACGATATGAAGATATTGAAAGTTATAGTCTTTTCTTGACTCATTCGCTCCATTAGGTGTTTTATGTTAGTAGGTTGATGTCGATGTTGATATGTAAATGTGTATATTTTAGTATGTAAGGTGTATTACTGTGTATTACTGTGTTAAATGTTTAAATGTTTAATAATAATAATAATAAAAAAGTATCATTACAAAAAAAAAAAAGAAAGCGGGGGGGGAGGGAAATGTCTGCTGGGAGACCGATTTCCATAGGGTATAATGGAGAATTGATACGCAGGTATCTGGGGCTCTGGGGAGGCTGTTTTGTGAGGTAGAGGCACCAGATTTCTCCCATAGCTTCCGGTACCTCTCCTCAAAGCACTCCTCAAATTTCAAAAACTTTGGTCCAACGGGTCCAATTCTATGAGTGCTCAAAGAAGGTGCCCCTATCCATTATTTCCAATGGAGAGAAGGCATTTAAAAGGTGTGCCGTCCCTTTAAATGTGGTGGCCAGAACTCCCTTTGGAGTTCAATGATGCTTGTCACAACCTGGCTCCTGGCTCCACCTCCAAAGTCTCCTGGCCCCACCCCCAAAGGCCCCAGATATTTCTTGAATTGGCAACCCTAACAGGGGGTGAGTCTGCCCATTCCCTTTTGGTACCCCAAATTGGAGGGCATTGAACTCCTCTAGCAAGAGAAGAAGGAACTCTTGAGTTTCAATTCTGCGTCCACAGCAAGAGCAAAACTCACCAGATCCTCCTTGGAGTCCTGAAATGGAACACAGGGCGGAGTCTGCCAGACAGAACTGCTTCCAAAAATTTTTTTTCTTACTCGCTCATGCCATAAATATAGGTAGCAGGCAATAAAAGAAACAAACACTGCCATGTGCAGGCTAACAATATTTAATAAAACCATTTAAAAACCATTGCAAATTATCTTTTTATACTTCATATTATCACAGTCCTGCAATAGCTGAGGCTGACCCAAGGCCATTCCAGCAGGTGCAAGTGGAGGAGTGGGGAATCAAACCCAGTTCTCCCAGATAAGAGAGCTATGGCTGACCCAAGGCCATTCCAGCAGGTTCAAGTGGAGGAGTGGGGAATCAAACCTGGTTCTCCCAGATAAGAGAGCTCTGGCTGACCCAAGGCCATTCCAGCAGGTGCAGCTGGAGGAGTGGGGAATGAAACCCGGTTCTCCCAGATAAGAGAGCTCTGGCTGACCCAAGGCCATTCCAGCAGCTGCAAGTGGTGGAGTGAGGAATCAAACCCAGTTCTCCCAGATAAGAGAGCTATGACTGACCCAAGACCATTCCAGCAGGTGCAAGTGAGGAGTGGGGAATCAAACCCGGTTCTCCCAGAGAAGAGAGCTATGGCTGACCCAAGGCCATTCCAGCAGCTGCAAGCGGAGGAGTGGGGAATCAAACCCGGTTCTCCCAGATAAGAGAGCTCTGGCTGACCCAAGGCTATTCCAGCAGCTGCGAGTGGTGGAGTGGGGAATCAAACCTGGTTCTCCCAGATAAGAGACCTCTGGCTCACCCAAGGCCATTCCAGCAGGTGCAAGTGGAGGAGTGGGGAATCAAACCCAGTTCTCCCAGATAAGAGAGCTATGGCTGACCCAAGGCCATTCCAGCAGCTGCGAGTGGTGGAGTGGGGAATCAAACCTGGTTCTCTCAGATAAGAGACCTCTGGCTCACCCAAGGCCATTCCAGCAGGTGCAAGTGGAGGAGTGGGGAATCAAACCCGGTTCTCCCAGATAAGAGAGCTCTGGCTGACCCAAGGCCATTCCAGCAGCTGCAAGTGGAGGAGTGGGGAATCAAACCTGGTTCTCCCAGATAAGAGAGCTCTGGCTGACCCAAGGCCATTCCAGCAGGTGCAAGTGGAGGAGTGGGGAATCAAACCCGGTTCTCCCAGATAAGAGAGCTCTGGCTGACCCAAGGCCATTCCAGCAGGTGCAAATGGAGGAGTGAGGAATCAAACCCAGTTCTCCCAGATAAGAGAGCTCTGGCTGACCCAAGGCCATTCCAGCAGGTGCAAGTGGAGGAGTGGGGAATCAAACCCTGTTCTCCCAGATAAGAGAGCTCTGGCTGACCCAAGGCCATTCCAGCAGGTGCAAGTGGAGGAGTGGGGAATCAAACCCGGTTCTCCCAGATAAGAGAGCTCTGGCTGACCCAAGGCCATTCCAGCAGCTGCAAGTGGAGGAGTGGGGAATCAAACCTGGTTCTCCCAGATAAGAGAGCTCTGGCTGACCCAAGGCCATTCCAGCAGGTGCAAGTGGAGGAGTGGGGAATCAAACCCGGTTCTCCCAGATAAGAGAGCTCTGGCTGACCCAAGGCCATTCCAGCAGGTGCAAATGGAGGAGTGAGGAATCAAACCCAGTTCTCCCAGATAAGAGAGCTCTGGCTGACCCAAGGCCATTCCAGCAGGTGCAAGTGGAGGAGTGGGGAATCAAACCCTGTTCTCCTAGATAAGAGAGCTCTGGCTGACCCAAGGCCATTCCAGCAGGTGCAAGTGGAGGAGTGGGGAATCAAACCCGGTTCTCCCAGATAAGAGAGCTCTGGCTGACCCAAGGCCATTCCAGCAGGTGCAAGTGAAGGAGGGGGGAATCAAACCCGGTTCTCCCAGATAAGAGACCTCTGGCTCACCCAAGGCCATTCCACCAGGTGCAAGTGGAGGAGTGGGGAATCAAACCCGGTTCTCCCAGATAAGAGAGCTCTGGCTGACCCAAGGCCATTCCAGCAGGTGCAGGTGGAGGAGTGGGGAATCAAACCCGGTTCTCCCAGATAAGAGAGCTCTGGCTGACCCAAGGCCATTCCAGCAGGTGCAAATGGAGGAGTGAGGAATCAAACCCAGTTCTCCCAGATAAGAGAGCTCTGGCTGACCCAAGGCCATTCCAGCAGCTGCAAGTGGAGGAGGGGGGAATCAAACCCTGTTCTCCCAGATAAGAGAGCTCTGGCTGACCCAAGGCCATTCCAGCAGCTGCAAGGGGAGGAGGGGGGAATCAAACCCGGTTCTCCCAGATAAGAAAGCTCTGGCTGACCCAAGGCCATTCCAGCAGGTGCAAGTGGAGGGGTGGGGAATCAAACCCGGTTCTCCCAGATAAGAGAGCTCTGGCTGACCCAAGGCCATTCCAGCAGGTGCAAGTGAAGGAGGGGGGAATCAAACCCGGTTCTCCCAGATAAGAGACCTCTGGCTCACCCAAGGCCATTCCACCAGGTGCAAGTGGAGGAGTGGGGAATCAAACCCGGTTCTCCCAGATAAGAGAGCTCTGGCTGACCCAAGGCCATTCCAGCAGCTGCAAGTGGAGGAGTGGGGAATCAAACCCGGTTCTCCCAGATAAGAGAGCTCTGGCTGACCCAAGGCCATTCCAGCAGGTGCAAGTGGAGGAGTGGGGAATCAAACCCAGTTCTCCCAGATAAGAGAGCTCTGGCTGACCCAAGGCCATTCCAGCAAGTGCAAATGGAGGAGTGAGGAATCAAACCCACTTCTCCCAGATAAGAGAGCTCTGGCTGACCCAAGGCCATTCCAGCAGCTGCAAGTGGAGGAGTGGGGAATCAAACCCGGTTCTCCCAGATAAGAGAGCTCTGGCTGACCCAAGACCATTCCAGCAGGTGCACGTGGAGGAGTGTGGAATCAAACCCAGTTCTCCCAGATAAGAGAGCTCTGGCTGACCCAAGACCATTCCAGCAGGTGCAAGTGGAGGAGTGGGGAATCAAACCCGGTTCTCCCAGATAAGAGAGCTCTGGCTGACCCAAGACCATTCCAGCAGCTGCAAGTGGAGGAGTGGGGAATCAAACCCGCTTCTCCCAGATAAGAGAGCTCTGGCTGACCCAAGGCCATTCCAGCAGCTGCAAGTGGAGGAGTGGGGAATCAAACCCAGATAAGAGCCCGCACACTTAACTGCTACACCAAACTGGCTCTCAAGGTTTTGAGAGAGGTTTTGCTCTGTAGCTCTGCTGTGCGATTGAGCAAGCCTTGCAAAGCCAGCTGTGATGCAGAAGGAAGCAAGAGAAAGGGAGAAGGAAGCAGATGACAGCCAGTAGCTTGGGGGCCTGGTAGGAGCCCTCTGGGGGCCAGATTTGGCTTCTAGGCCGCATGTTCGACACCCCTGGTCTATGGTGTGGCCTCATTTGGCTTTTCCAGCGTTCTGATGTAGGCTAACCTGTCTACCTTCTGAAAACTGACCTTTAAAACGGACATCCCTTTTGACCGAGAGGCAAGAAGACATCGATCGTTTTATCCCAGCAAATGTTTGCACACTTGGGTCTCCCGATGTCGTCTGGCCCCATACTAGAGCAAAGTCCTCTGAGTTTTGGCCGAGGGGGAGGACTAAGTCAATATTCCTGTGACTGGTGGGCCCGGGCTGAAAATGAATCCCCTTCTCTGGATTCTTGCAAAGAACAAATTAAAAAAATTCCCCGGCAGCTGAGTGGACGCCCAGACAATGCACTGCGCACATCTGCTGCGCCAGAGTTCAGCACATTTCTCAGCCTGCAGTCTACATCTGGGCCTTGGCTTGCTTTCAAAGGCTCTGGGCTGGACAGCGGGGACTTCTGGTTTCCGGCCCTCGTGACCACCCGCCTCCCTTCCGCCTCGCCTCCGGACAAGCGGAGACGTGCCCAGGAGATGGCAAAAAGCCTCCCGGATCCCTGGCCAAACCGGCCTGGAGAAAAATCGCTGCCTGACCCCAAAATGGCCATCAGCATTTCCCTGGGCTGGTAAGAAAGGGCCATAAGGTGTAAGCACTGATGCAAGCCCTCCTGCCCGTCCAGCCATGGTTTGCTCAGAAGAGGAAAAACCTCAATCCTTTCTTCCTTCCTTCCCATCCATCCATCCCTCCTTCCCATCCCTCTCCTCCTACCTACCTTCCCCCCTCCCTCCTCCCCATCCCTCTCCACCTTCATTCCTTCCTTCCCATCCATCCTTCCTTCCCATCCCTCTCCTCCTACCAACCTTCCTCCCTCCCTCCTCCCCATCCCTCCCCACCTTCATTCCTTCCTTCCCATCCATCCCTCCTTCCCATCCCTCTCCTCCTACCTACCTTCCTCCCTCCCTCCTCCCCATCCCTCTCAACCTTCATTCCTTCCTTCCCATCCATCCCTCCTTCCCATCCCTCTCCTCCTTCCAACCTTCTTCCCTCCCTCCTCCCCATCCCTCCCCACCTTCATTCCTTCCTTTCCATCCATCCCTCCTTCCCATCCCTCTCCTCCTACCTACCTTCCTCCCTCCCTCCTCCCCATCCCTCCCCACCTTCATTCCTTCCTTCCCATCCATCCCTCCTTCCCATCCCTCTCCACCTACCTACCTTCCTCCCTCCCTCCTTCCCATCCCTCTCCACCTTCATTCCTTCCTTCCCATCCATCCCTCCTTTCCATCCCTCTCCTCCTACCTACCTTCCTCCCTCCCTCCTTCCCATCCCTCTCCACCTTCATTCCTTCCTTCCCATCCCTCTCCACCTACCTACCTTCCTCCCTCCCTCCTTCCCATCCCTCTCCACCTTCATTCCTTCCTTCCCATCCATCCCTCCTTCCCATCCCTCTCCACCTACCTACCTTCCTCCCTCCCTCCTTCCCATCCCTCTCCACCTTCCTTCCTTCCTTCCCATCCATCCATCCATCCATCCATCCATCCATCCCTCCTTCCCATCCCTCTCAACATTCCTTCCTTTCCATCCATCCCTCTCCCCCCACCTACCTTCCTCCCTCCCTCCTTCCCATCCCTCTCCACCTTCATTCCTTCCTTCCTTCCCATCCCTCTCCACCTACCTACCTCTCTCCTTTTCATCCCTCTCCACCTTCCTTCCTTCTCATCCCTCTCCATCTACCTCCCTCCCTCCCTCCTTCCTTCCCATCCCTCTCAACATTCCTTCCTTCCCATCCATCCCTCTCCACCTACCTACCTTCCTCCCTCCCTCCTTCCCATCCCTCTCCACCTTCATTCCTTCCTTCCTTCCTTCCCATCCATCCCTCCTTCTCATCCCTCTCCACATACCTACCTTCCTCCCTCCTTCCCATTTCTCTCCACCTTCCTTCCTTCCTCCCTCCCATCCCTCTCCACCTTCCTTCCTTCCTTCCTTCCTTCCTTCCTTCCTTCCTTCCTTCCTTCCTTCCTTCCTTCCTTCCTTCCTTCCCATCCCTCTCCACCTACCTACCTTCCTCCCTCCTTTCCATCCCTCTCCACCTACCTACCTTCCTCCCTCTCATCCCTCTCCACCTTCCTTCCTTCTTCCCTCCTTCCCATTTCTCTCCACCTTCCTCCCTCCCTCCCATCCCTCTCCACCTTCCTTCCTCCCATCCCTCTCCACCTTCCTTCCTTCCTTCCTTCCTTCCTTCCTTCCTTCCTTCCTTCCTTCCTTCCTTCCTTCCTTCCTTCCTTCCTTCCTTCCTTCCTTCCTTCCCATCCCTCCTTCCCATCCCTCTCCACCTCCCTCCCTCCTTTCCATCCCTCTCCACCTACCTACCTTCCTCCCTCCCTCTCATCCCTCTCCACCTTCCTTCCTTCTTCCCTCCTTCCCATTTCTCTCCACCTTTCTTCCTTCCTCCCTCCCTCCCATCCCTCTCCACCTTCCTTCCTTCCTTCCTTCCTTCCTTCCTTCCTTCCTTCCTTCCTTCCTTCCTTCCTTCCTTCCTTCCTTCCTTCCTTCCTTCCTTCCTTCCCATCCATCCCTCCTCAATCTTTTTTGGAAGGAAGGTAGAGAGGGATGGGAAGGAAGGAGGGATGGGAAGGAAGGAAGGATTGAGGTTTATCCTCTTCTGAGCAAACCATGGCTGGACGGGCAGGAGGACCTCAATCTTTTTTGACCTCACAGGCATTGTTGCAATTCCACAGAGCAGCACCAGGGAATGGAGCCAACGTCAGGGAGTGAGATGATGCAGAAAACTAACGGTGACGTTTCAGATCCAGGTGGGCAGCCAGAGGAAGACGAAGACGATGATGATGATATTCCTCGGGAGGTGGTGGGCTCTCCTTCCTTGGAGGTTTTTCAACAGAGGCCAGATGGCCCTCTGACAGCAATGAAGATCCTGTGAATTTAGGGGGAGGTCTTTGTGAGTTTCCTGCATTGTGCAGGGGGTTGGACTGGATGACCCTGGAGGTCCCTTCCAACGCTAGGATTCTATGATTCCTCGGGAGGTGGTGGGCTCTCCTTCCTTGGAGGTTTTTCAACAGAGGCCAGATGAACATATGAACATATGAAACGGCCTTATACTGAATCAGACCCTTGGTCCATCAAAGTCAGTATTGTCTTCTCAGACTGGCAGCGGCTCTCCAGGGTCTCAAGCGGAGGTTTTTCACACCTATTTGCCTGGACCCTTTTTTGGAGATGCCAGGGATTGAACCTGGGACCTTCTGCTTACCAAGCAGATGCTCTACCACTGAGCCACCGTCCCTCCCCTAAATGTCAGATGGCCATCTGACAGCAATGAAGTTTTTGTGAATTTAGGGGGAGGTCTTTGTGAGTTTCCTGCATTGTGCAGGGGATCGGACTAGATGACCCCGGAGGTCCCTTCCAACTCTATGATTCTATGATTCTCTGGTTCGGCAAGATCTTGCATGGAGCGGCTGTACTTGAGCCCTTTATCCGGCTTCCAGATTTCACACCCTTGGCCTTCTCTCGCATCCGGGTGGGGGTTTCGCTCAGACCTCTGCAGTATCTCGGCAGGCTCTGCAATGTCATCTCTGTGTGTGTGTGTGTGTGTGCTTTGTTATGAGTGTTCGAGAGGTCAGGGCCACAGAGAGACATTTATTTGTGGTTTTGATCAAAGCAACGCATTGTTTGGGATCTGCCTGACCCGGCCGTCAACCTGAGAAGCATGCCATGAACACGCCCCCAGGGTCTCCTATTGACATGCTGTTCAGGAAATGCATTGCAACAGGGCTTACCCTCTCGTGGGCCTAAACCCCCGAACATCTGCGAGTGATGCAGGAGTCGGTTTCTGGTTTGAAGGCCCTTCTGGAGTGCAAGAACAGGCGGGCTGGAACGGAGGCATCTCTTGGTGGGGCTGAGAGAGCTCTGAGAGAACTGAGACTAGCCTATAGTCACCCAGCTAGCTCCATGGGGAGGAGTGGGGAAGAGGGTTGCCAATCCCCAGTAGAGAGTAGGGAATCCCCGGTTTGGAGGTCCTTCCCCCACTTCAGGGTCATCAGAAAGAGGAAGGGGGGGGGTACGGAAATGTCTGCTGGATGCTCCATTATTCCCTATGAAGACCGATGCCCATGGGATATAATGGAGAATTGATCGGTGAGTACCTGGGGCTCTATGGGGGGCTATTTCTTGAGACAGAGCCACCAAATTTTTCACATAACATCCAGGGCCTCTCCCCAAAAGACCCTCCAAGTTTCAAAAGGATTGGACCAGGGGGTCCAATTCTATGAGCCCCCAAAGAAGAGCCAGTTTGGTGTAGTGGTGTAGTGGTTAAGTGTGTGGACTCTTATCTGGGAGAACCAGGTTTGATTCCCCACTCCTCCACTTGCACCTGCTGGAATGGCCTTGGGTCAGCCATAGCTCTGGCAGAGGTTGTCCTTGAAAGGGCAGCTGCTGTGAGAGCCCTCTCCAGCCCCACCCACCTCACAGGGTGTCTGTTGTGGGGGGGGGAGGTAAAGGAGATTGTGAGCCACTCTGAGACTCTTCGGAGTGGAGGGTGGGATATAAATCCAATATCTTCATCTACCTCACAGGGTGTCTGTTGTGGGGGAGGGAGATAAAGGAGATTGTGAGCGACTGTGAGACTCTTTGGAGTGGAGGGTGGGATATAAATCCAATATCTTCCTCTACCTCACAGGGTGTTTGTTGTGGGGGAGGAAGGTAAAGGAGATTGTGAGTCGCTCTGAGACTCTTTGGAGTGGAGGGCGGGCTATAAATCCAATATCTTCATCAACCTCACAGGGTGTCTCTTGTGGGGGGAAGGTAAAGGAGATTGTGAGCCGCTCTGAGACTCTTCGGAGTGGAGGGTGGGATATAAATCCACTATCTTCATCTACCTCACAGGGTGTCTGTTGTGGGGGGGAAGATAAAGGAGATTGTGAGCCGCTCTGAGACTCTTCGGAGTGGAGGGCGGGATATAAATCCAATATCTTCTTCAAAGAAGGTGCCCCTATCCTCCATTATTTCCAGTGGAGGGAAGGCATTGAAAAGGTGTGCGGTCTCTTTAAATGTGATGGCCAGAACTCCCTTTGGAGGTCAGTTATGCTTGTCCCAACCTTTCTCCTGGCTTCACCCCCAAAGTCCCCAGATATTTCTTGAATGGGACCCAGCAAGCCTATTGGGGTCCTTGAAACTTTGTTCTGACCGAGCACAATGGTTCTTATGTTCGGAATTTATTTGGGCAATTAGAATTTGAAATCCTAGGAGGCTTCTTGTCCCACGGGGCAGGGTTGGAGCGAGCGCCAGGCTGGAGTGGGTCCCTTGGAGCGTTCCTCTCCCAGCGCAAAGCAGCCAACTCAAATTGAATCACAAAACAATGACTTAATTGGCTGCTCGTGGAATGTGACTCTGGAGGCCTTTAGACCTCCGCACCTCCCGGTGTTCTTTACATAACGGCAAGTCAATGCCCATTCTTGTCGGTGATGCAGTAGATATTGCGAAGAGAAGGAGGAAAGACCAGCTCTTTCAGCCCAGCTGGAGAGAAACATCCGATGCCAGGAACTCCTGAGCTGCGATCAAAAGACAAAGTATGTGTGGGGCAGGGATTGAGTTACGGCTGCCAACCCGGATTCAATGACACCTTAATTATACAAACTGAGCTCTTTTTCATTAGTTCGTGAGGCAAAAAACCCTGTTTTGAGAGGTCACAAACGAGGGGTATGCCGCTCAGCAACACCCAGATCTTGAACGTGTTTGATTCCTTCCTTGACACAGATTTTATCAGGCACGTATGTTCTGAAGCATGACTCCCAAACTCTTTTTGGTCAGCGGGTACCTTTGGAGTGGTGAGCGCCGCCTCAAAATGGAGAGGGAGTGACGAGTGCCGTCTCAAAAGAGAGAGGGAGTGGCGAGCGCCGCCTCAAAATAGAGAGGGAGTGGCGAGCGCCTCCTCAAAATGGAGAGGGAGTGGTGAGCGCCTCCTCAAAATGGAGAGGGAGTGGCGAGCGCCGCCTCAAAATGGAGAGGGAGTGGTGAGCGCCGCCTCAAAATGGAGAGGGAGTGGCGAGCGCCGCCTCAAAATGGAGAGGGAGTGGCGAGCGCCGCCTCAAAATGGAGAGGGAGTGGTGAGCGCCTCCTCAAAATGGAGAGGGAGTGGCGAGCGCCGCCTCAAAATGGAGAGGGAGTGGCGAGCGCCGCCTCAAAATGGAGTGGGAGTGGCGAGCGCCGACTCAAAATGGAGAGGGAGTGGTGAGCGCCGCCTCAAAGTGGAGAGGGAGTGGTGAGCGCCGCCTCAAAGTGGAGAGGGAGTGGTGAGCGCCGCCTCAAAATGGAGAGGGAGTGGTGAGCGCCACCTCAAATGGAGAGGGAGTGGTGAGCGCCGCCTCAAATGGAGAGGGAGTGACGAGCGCCGTCTCAAAATGGAGAGGGAGTGGTGAGCACCGCCTCAAAATAGGGAGGGAGTGACGAGCGCTGCTTCAGAATGGAGAGGGAGCGGTGAGCACTGCCTCGGTATGGAGAGGGAGCAGTGAGCACCACCTCAGAATGGTGAGGGAGTGGTGAGCGCCAACTCAAAATGGAGAGGGAGTGGTGAGCGCCATCTCAAAATGGAGAGGGAGTGACGAGCGCCGTCTCAAAATGGAGAGGGAGTGGTGAGCACCGCCTCAAAATAGAGAGGGAGTGACGAGCGCTGCTTCAGAATGGAGAGGGAGCGGTGAGCACTGCCTCGGTATGGAGAGGGAGCAGTGAGCACCACCTCAGAACGGTGAGGGAGCGATGAGCGCCAACTCAAAATGGCAGCCACAGGAGGAGGAGCCAAATGGAATATCTCTATCCTTAAACCTCCTGGAAAGAAGGAAAGCCCTTAAGGGAGGAGATGAAACCATACCTTAAAGTTCTTATTCGTGATCCTCCAGTGGAGAAACCTTGCATAGAATAGAATCATAGAGTTGGAAGGGACCTCCGGGGTCATCTAGTCCAACTCCCTGCACAATGCAGGAAACTTCACAAATACTTCCCCTCCACACATACATCCCCAGTGATCCCTGCCCCAAGCCCAGAAGATGGCAAAAAACCTCCATGTTACCTGGACAAACTGACCCCAATGTACTTGAAGAAGGTGATCATATTACCTCTCAGTTCTCTCCAGGCTAAACATCCCCAGTTCCTTCCACCAGTTTTTCGTTTGAATAAGCTCTGCCGACTATGGTCCTGTCCACTTTTAGAAAAGCTAGAAGGGTGCACCATGTTGGGGAACCCTGTTCTAAAGTGTCCTTATCTTATGGACTAGAAACTTGCTTTGGTAGAAAGCAGA
Organism: Heteronotia binoei; assembly: GCF_032191835.1. Classification (NCBI taxonomy): domain Eukaryota; kingdom Metazoa; phylum Chordata; class Lepidosauria; order Squamata; family Gekkonidae; genus Heteronotia; species Heteronotia binoei. The sequence continues at coordinate 213,287 of NW_026800030.1, forward strand.
AAGCAGAAGTTCTCAAAATGTGGCCTTTTGGAGACACCAAAAAACGACCTGTGAGTGCCATATCGTTGCAGAACGCACAGTTCCCAAGGGCGACTCCTCACTGAAGTTATTGGGCCTCACAGGGTGTGTGAACAGTCCTCCAGAGGAACCAAAAAGGAGCTTTGACTCTCCAAAGCTTATACCTGAAATCTTCTTGGCAGGGATTTTTTTTGCAGGAGCTGCTTTGCATAGTAGGCCACACACGCCCTGATGCAGCCAATCCTCCTGGAGCTTTCAGGGCTCTTCGTACAAGGCCTACTGCAAGCCCCAGTAGGATTGGCTACATCAGGGAGGTGTGGCCTAATATGCAAAGGAGCTTCTGCTAGAATTCCACCCCTGGGCCACACACCCCTGATGTAGCCAATCATCCAAGAGCTTACAGGGCTCTTAGTGCAGGGCCTACTGTAAGGTCCAGGAGGATTGGCTGCATCAGGAGGTGTGGCCTAATATGCAAAGGAGTTCCTGCTACAAAAAAAAGCCCTGGCCGATAGTTCATGGCTACCCCACGTTTCAGTTGCGTGGGCCAGCTGTTCTCTGTTAAGTCTAAAAGCGGAGCTTGGTTGAGCTTCCTCTTGTCGGAACCCAGACAGCTTCCTTCTCTCCAGCTCCAGCTCCTCATTGCTGCAATCCCCATTGTGCCAGCCAACTCCCGTGTCCGGGATGTGGTTACTGGACGGGTCAGATTTACTGATCCTATCTATCGCTTGTGTGTCGATTGGCACCTGGCGGGCTGACGTCCCACGGCTGCTGGGATGGTTTCCTTGGAGCGCACCTATAAAGGGCAGCTGAAATGAGGAAGGTGCTCTGTTTATCTCCAAGGGCACAGCAGATACTGGGGCAGCTGGCGTCGGTCAAGGAAGCCTGGCTTTGCAGATGTGCGTGAGAGAAGCATTCGGGGCGCGCGCATGATGCAAAGCTGTCCCTTCGATGCAGCGCTTGTGGCTAGATCTCTAGAAAAAGAGGTGAGTGGATGCAGTGCCGGATTAAACCTTGAGGGGGGCCCTAGGCGGTCAAAATCTTGGGGGGGGACACATCACAAATTATCTCGGAGCCGGAGTTCCCACCCTACCACCCACAACACCCCCTGCAGTCTGCAGGCCCCTTCTCCAAAGCCCCTTTGACAAGCTGCAGGGGAGAGGCAGAGAAAGGCAAACTTGGCAACGACACCGGCAGCAGGCGCATGAGGCGAGTCGGGCAAAGAGCGGCTCAGTTGCTGGCTGCCCATGCAGGCTGGAAGGGCTGCAAGCAGGGGGGAAAACGGGGGGGGGGGGGAGACCAGCCCAGGGCTCATACAGAAGAAGAAGATATTAGATTTATATCCCGCCCTCCACTCCAAAGAGTCTCAGAGCGGCTCACAATCTCCTTTCCCTTCCTCCCCTACAACAGACACCCTGTGAGGTAGATGAAGATATTGGATTTATATCCCGCCCTCCACTCCGAAGAGTCTCAGAGTGGCTCACAATCTCCTTTATCTCCCTCCCCCACAACAGACGCCCTGTGAGGTGGGTGGGGCTGAGAGGAGCTGCCCTTTCAAGGACAACCTCTGCCAGAGCTATGGCTGACCCAAGGCCATTCCAGCAGGTGCAAGTGGAGGAGTGGGGAATCAAACCCGGTTCTCCCAGAGAAGAGAGCTGTGGCTGACCTGAGGCCATTCCAGCAGCTGCCAGTGGAGGAGTGGGGAATCAAACCCAGTTCTCCTAGATAAGAGAGCTATGGCTGACCCAAGGCCATTCCAGCAGCTGCAAGTGGAGGAGTGGGGAATCCAACCCAGTTCTCCTAGATAAGAGAGCTATGGCTGACCCAAGGCCATTCCAGCAGCTGCAAGCGGAGGAGTGGGGAATCAAACCCGGTTCTTCCAGATAACAGTCCGCACACTTAACCACTGGCTGTCTATGCATTTAATGTGAATTTGTACCAACTTCATACAAAGCAGTCTGAGCCACTGGCTCTCACCTCCCCCGACAGCATGCAGCGATGGGTCCTTCTGTCTGCAGAAGTCCTGGCTCGTGCCTGATTTGTAGCTGGCTCCCCAACAATGTTGACCGATGGGGTAAATGCAGAAGGTGCCGACACGTGGGTGCCAAAGAATATGCCCAAGGGCTACGGACGTCTTTGGGATCAGGATCTAAACGGAGTGCGACGGGATTATGAACAGCTCTAAACACTTCTCTGGCCTTAAACCACAGCCTGGGAGGGTTGTTTGGGAGAACCCCCCAGAAGACGCCTGAAGGTCACATCTCAGGAAAATGCCATGAGAGGTGAGAAGAAGAAGAAGAGTAGACCAAGATAACTTCCTCTCCCAATTAAGAGCCAGAATGGTTTCAGGGGGGAAACCAAGAAGATGTAATTTGCTAAGAACAGCTTTCAGCCAAGGGTCCCCAACCCATGGCCCATGGACCAGTACCAGTCCGTGGCCTGTTAGCAACTGGGCTGGGGGTTGCATAATTATTTCATTACATACTACAATGCAGTAATAATAATAAGAGAAGAAGAAGACATTGGCTTTATATCCTGCCTTCCACTCTGAATCTCAGAGTCTCAGAGCGGCTCACAATCTCCTTTCCTTTCCTCCCCCACAACAGACACCCTGTGAGGTGGGTGGGGCTGAGAGAGCTCTGACAGAAGCTGCCCTTTCAAGGAGAACTCCTACAAGAGCTATGGCTGACCCAAGGCCATTCCAGCAGCTGCAAGTGGAGGAGTGGGGAATCAAACCCGGTTCTCCCAGATAAGAGAGCTCTGGCTGACCCAAGGCCATTCCAGCAGCTGCAAGTGGAGGAGTGGGGAATCAAACCCGGTTCTCCCAGATAAGAGAGCTCTGGCTGACCCAAGGCCATTCCAGCAGCTGCAAGTGGAGGAGTGGGGAATCAAACCCGGTTCTCCCAGATAAGAGAGCTCTGGCTGACCCAAGGCCAGTCCAGCAGGTGCAAGTGGAGGAGTGGGGAGTCAACCCGGGTTCTCCCAGATAAGAGAGGTCTGGCTGACCCAAGGCCATTCCAGCAGCTGCAAGTGGAGGAGTGGTGAATCAAATCTGGTTCTCCCAGATAAGAGAGCTATGGCTGACCCAAGGCTGACTCCTTAGAAAGCTTGAGAATCATGGAGTAAAAGGACAGGTCCTCTTGTGGATCAAAAACTGGCTGAGTAATAGGAAGCAGAGAGTGAGTATAAATGGGCAGTCTTCGCAGTGGAGGACGGTAAGCAGTGGGGTGCCACAGGGCTCGGTACTGGGTTCCATGCTCTTTAACTTGTTCATAAATGATTTAGAGTTGGGAGTGAGCAGTGAAGTGGCCAAGTTTGCGGATGACACTAAATTGTTCAGGGTGGTGAGAACCAGAGAGGATTGTGAGGAACTCCAAAGGGATCTGTTGAGGCTGGGTGAGTGGGCGTCAACGTGGCAGATGCGGTTCAATGTGGCCAAGTGCAAAGTAATGCACATTGGGGCTAAGAATCCCAGCTACAAATACAAGTTGATGGGGTGTGAACTGGCAGAGACTGATCAAGAGAGAGATCTTGGGGTCATGATAGATAACTCACTGAAAGTGTCAAGACAGTGTGCGTTTGCAATAAAAAAGGCCAATGCCATGCTGGGAATTATTAGGAAGGGAATTGAAAACAAATCAGCCAGTATCATAATGCCCCTGTATAAATCGATGGTGCGGTCTCATTTGGAGTACTGTGTGCAGTTCTGGTCGCCGCACCTCAAAAAGGATATTATAGCTTTAGAGAAGGTGCAGAGAAGGGCAACTAGAATGATTAAAGGGCTGGAGCACTTTCCCTATGAAGAAAGGTTGAAACGCTTGGGACTCTTTAGCTTGGAGAAACGTCGACTGCGGGGTGACATGATAGAGGTTTACAAGATAATGCATGGAATGGAGAAAGTAGAGAAAGAAGTACTTTTCTCCCTTTCTCACAATACAAGAACTCGTGGGCATTCGATGAAATTGCTGAGCAGACAGGTTAAGACGGATAAAAGGAAGTACTTCTTCACCCAAAGGGTGATTAACATGTGGAATTCACTGCCACAGGAGGTGGTGGCGGCCACAAGTATAGCCACCTTCAAGAGGGGTTTAGATAAAAATATGGAGCACAGGTCCATCAGTGGCTATTAGCCACAGTGTATGTGTGTATATAACATTTTTTGCCACTGTGTGACACAGAGTGTTGGACTTGATGGGCAGTTGGCCTGATCCAACATGGCTTCTCTTATGTTCTTATGTTCTTATGTTCAAGGCCATTCCAGCAGCTGCAAGTGGAGGAAGGGGGAAACAAACCTGGTTCTCCCAGATAAGAGAGCTATGGCTGACCCAAGGCCATTCCAGCAGCTGCAAGTGGAGGAGTGGGGGAATCAAACCCGGTTCTCCCAGATAAGAGAGCTCTGGCTGACCGAAGGGCATTCCAGCAGCTCATTCCAGCTTGTCTGGATCCTTCTTAAAATGTGGTGCCCAAAACTGAACACCAAGACTCCAGGTGAGGTCTTACCAGAGCAGGGCAAAACGATACCATCACTTCACGTGACCTGGACACTAGACTTCTGTTGATACAGCCCAAAATTGCATTTGCCTTTTTAGCCACCGCATCACACTGTTGACTCATGTTCAGCGTATGATCCCCTAAGACCCCGAGATCCTTTTCACACAGATTACTGCTAAGACAAGTCTCCCCCATCCTATAACCATGTATTAGATTTTTCCTACCTAAATGCAGAACTTTACATTTATCCCCGTTAAAATTCATTTTATTGGTTTTAGCCCACTTTTCCAGCCTGTCAAGGTCCTACATTTGTCCCCACTGGGATATTGACTGCTGTTCCAGAAAATACGCAGAATGCAAGACTGGCAACAACTCCGGCTTTCTGAGAAGCTGGGGTGCTACTGCTTGTTTTATTCTGGAGTACTGTGTGCAGTTCTGGTCGCCGCACCTCAAAAAGGATATTATAGCATTGGAGAAAGTCCAGAAAAGGGCAACTAGAATGATTAAAGAGGAGTTTTTTCCTTCCTTCCTTCATCTGACATTCATGTCTTCCAGCTCTCAAACCTCTGACGTTTATTCTATGTGACTCTTACATTGTGGGTGTTTTCGCACTCACGTTTTACTGGCGCCACGACCCTCCTGACGCCGGCGAATCTGCATGGATTTCACACCAGAAGCGCCGGCGCACCCAGAAGCGCCGGCTACTTCCGTCGCTAAGCCAGCGCAAACGTTTTCCTGCATCTTTGCGATTTGCGTTTGCGCTGGCTTAGCGACGGAAGTAGCCGGCGCTTCTGGGTGCGCCGGCGCTTCTGGTGTGAAATCCATGCAGATTCGCCGGCGTCAGGAGGGTCGTGGCGCCAGTAAAACGTGAGTGCGAAAACGGCCTGTGCAAGTTTGGCCACCATTGGCTCGTTCAGGAGGATTGGCTCCATCGGGGTTGTGTGGCCTAATATGCAAAGGAGCTCCTGCTACAAATAAAGTTCTGAGTCTATCCATGGCTGTTGATACAGCCCAAAATTGCATTTGCCTTTTTAGCTACCGCATCACACTGTTGACTCATGTTCAGCGTATGATCCACTAAGACCCCTAGATCCTTTTCGCACATACTACTGCTAAGACAAGTCTCCCCCATCCTATGACCATGCATTGAAATTTTGGGCTGTATCGACAAAAGTGTCCAGATCACGTGATGTGATGGTATCGCTTTACTCTGCTCTGGTAAGACCTCACCTGGAGTCTTGTGTTCGGTTTTGGGCACCACATTTTAAGAAGGATATAGACAAGCTAGAACGGGTCCAGAGGAGGGCGACGAAGATGGAGAGGGGTCTGGAGACCAAGTCCTATGAGGAAAGTTTGAAGGAGCTGGGGATGTTTAGCAGGAGAGGAGGCGGCTGAGAGGTGATATGATCACCATCTTCAAGTACTCGAAGGGCTGTCATATAGAGGATGGTGTGGAATTGTTTTCTGTGGCCCCGGAAGGTAGGACCAGAACCATTGGGTTGAAATTAAATCAAAAAGAGTTTCCGGCTCAACATTAGGAAGAACTTCCTGACCGTTAGAGCAGTTCCTCAGTGGAACAGGCTTCCTCGGGAGGTGGTGGGCTCTCCTTCCTTGGAGGTTTTTCAACAGAGGCTAGATGGCCATCTGACAGCAATGAGGATCCTGTGAATTTAGGGGGAGGCGTTTGTGAGTTTCCTGCATTGTGCAGGGGGTTGGACTAGATGACCCTGGAAGTCCCTTACAACTCTCGGATTCTATGATTCCTCGGGAGGTGGTGGGCTCTCCTTCCTTGGAGGTTTTTCAACAGAGGCTAGATGGCCATCTGACAGCAATGCGGATCCTGTGAATGTAGGGGGAGGTGTTTGTGAGTTTCCTGCGTTGTGCAGGGGGTTGGACTAGATGACCTTGGAAGTCCCTTCCAACACTAGGATTCTATGATTCCTCGGGAGGTGGTGGGCTCTCCTTCCTTGGAGGTTTTTAAAGAGAAGCTAGATGGCCCTCTGACAGCAATGCGGATCCTGTGAATGTAGGGGGAGGCATTTGTGAGTTTCCTGCATTGTGCAGGGGGTTGGACTAGATGACCCTGGAGGTCCCTTCCAGCTCTAGGATTCTACGATGGGATTTTTCCCGACCTAAATGCAGAACTTTACGTGCATTCCTGGCGAAATTCATTTTATTGGCTCTAGCCCAGTTTTCCAGCTTGTCGAGATCATCCTGGATCCTGTTTCTGTCTTCTACTGCATTTTGCAACCCCTCCCGGGAGATGCGTCGCCTGCAGTCTCTCAACACCCCCCCCCCCCACCCCCCAACGTATGGATGAATGGATGTCCCAGCCCCTTCCTGCCATAGAGAGAGAGTTCAGCAATCCCCACAGCTGTCAGAGGTTGGAGCAGTGGGGCTGGGCTGGGCACCTCCAGAGGAGCGGGAAGGTTCCTCCTCCTCCCCCCCTCCCCACCCGGGGATGTCTCATAGTGCAACTCACAGGGAAAGAGGAAGCCACACGAGTGTTGCTCGCTTTCCGAAGACAGGGGGACAGACGGTGGTAGTGGGTGGGGAGGGGGCGACCCCCACCTTGGCTGGACGGCATGAAAAGGAAAAAAAGGCAGAGGAGAGATTCAGCCGGCGGTGGACGGGAGCAGGAGCTGGGCATTCGTTTAGGGATTGGATTGACTCCAGAAGTTAAGGACCGGGGCTCATGCTAAGTAAGTGTCAAGCGTGCTGTTGCTTTTTTGGGGGAGGGACGGTGGCTCAGTGGTAGAGCATCTGCATGTTAAGCAGAAGGTCCCAGGTTCAATCCCCGGCATCTCCAACTAAAAAGGGTCCAGGCAAGTAGGTGTGAAAAACCTCAGCTTGAGACCCGGGAGAGCCGCTGCCAGTCTGAGTAGACAAGACTGACTTCAATGGACCCAGGGTCTGATTTAGTATAAGGCAGCTTCATATGTTTGGGGAGGGACGGTGGCTCAGTGGTAGAGCATCTGCTTGGTAAGCAGAAGATCCCTGGCATCTCCAGCTAAAAAGGGTCCAGGCAAGTAGGCGTGAAAAACCACAGCTTGAGACCCTGGAGAGCCACTGCCACTCTGAGAAGACAATAGTGACTTTGATGGTCCCAGGTCTGATTCAGTAGAAGGCAGCTTCATATGTAAGAAGAAAGTCCCAGGTTCAATCCCCAGCATCTCCAACTAAAAAGGGTCCAGGCAAGTAGGCGTGAAGAACCTCAGCTGGAGACCCTGGAGAGCCATGAATGGGGCTGTGGCTCAGTGGTAGAGCATCTGCTTGGGAAGCAGAAGGTCCCAGGTTCAGTCCCCGGCATCTCCAACTAAAAAGGGTCCAGGCAAATAGGCGTGAAGAACCTCAGCTTGAGACCCTGGAGAGCCATGAATGGGGCTGTGGCTCAGTGATAGAGCATCTGCTTGGGAAGCAGAAAGTCCCAGGTTCAATCCCCGGCATCTCCAAAAAAGGGTCAAGGCAAGTAGGTGTGAAAAACCTCAGCTTGAGACCCTGGAGAGCCGCTGCCAGTTTGAGTAGACAATAGTGACTTTGATGGTCCCAGGTCTGATTCAGTAGAAAGCAGCTTCATATGTAAGCAGAAAGTCCCAGGTTCAATCCCCGGCATCTCCAACTAAAAAGGGTCCATGAAAATAGGTGTGAAAAAACTCAGTTTGAGACCCTGGAGAGCCATGAATGGGGCTGTGGCTCAGTGGTAGAGGATCTGCTCGGTAAGCAGAAGGTCCCAGGTTCAATCCCCGGCATCTCCAACTAAAAAGGGTCCAGGCAAATAGGCGTGAAGAACCTCAGCTTGAGACCCTGGAGAGCCATGAATGGGGCTGTGGCTCAGTGGTAGAGCATCTGCTTGGGAAGCAGAAGGTCCCAGGTTCAATTCCTGGGATCTCCAACTAAAAAGGGCCCAGGCAGTAGGTGACGGAGATGGAGGGACGGTGGCTCAGTGGTTGAGCGTCTGCTTGGGAAGCAGAAGGTCCCAGGTTCAGTCCCCGGCATCTCCAACTAAAAAGGGTCCAGGCAAGTAGCCGTGAAAAACCTCAGCTTGAGACCCTGGAGAGCCGCTGTCAGTCTGAGTAGACAATAGTGACTTTGATGGTCCCAGGGACTGATTGAGTAGAAGGCAGCTTCATAAGTTCATATGTTCATTGTTAATGTGGTACGTGTGTCGGGGGATGCGGGACCTCCCGTTTATCTGTAATATCCAGATAAAACAATTGTGAGCAGCAGACGATTCAGGACTGACAAAGGATGAAGGACTTCCAGAAAGCTTTTGATAAAGTTCCTCATCAAAGGCTCCTTAGAAAGCTTGAGAGTCATGGAGTAAAAGGACAGGTCCTCTTGTGGATCAAAAACTGGCTGAGTAATAGGAAGCAGAGAGTGAGTATAAATGGGCAGTCTTCGCAGTGGAGGACGGTAAGCAGTGGGGTGCCGCAGGGCTCGGTACTGGGTCCCATCCTCTTTAACTTGTTCATAAATGATTTAGAGTTGGGAGTGAGCAGTGAAGTGGCCAAATTTGCGGATGACACTAAATTGTTCAGGGTGGTGAGAACCAGAGAGGATTGTGAGGAACTCCAAAGGGATCTGTTGAGGCTGGGTGAGTGGGCGTCAACGTGGCAGATGCGGTTCAATGTGGCCAAGTGCAAAGTAATGCACATTGGGGCCAAGAATCCCAGCTACAAATACAAGTTGATGGGGTGTGAACTGGCAGAGACAGACCAAGAGAGAGATCTTGGGGTCATGGTAGATAATTCACTGAAAATGTCAAGACAGTGTGCGTTTGCAATAAAAAAGGCCAACGCCATGCTGGGAATTATTAGGAAGGGAATTGAAAACAAATCAGCCAGTATCATAATGCCTCTGTATAAATCGATGGTGCGGTCTCATTTGGAGTACTGTGTGCAGTTCTGGTCGCTGCACCTCAAAAAGGATATTATAGCATTGGAGAAAGTTCAGAAAAGGGCAACTAAAATGATTAAAGGGCTGGAACACCTTCCCTATGAAGAAAGGTTGAAACGCTTAGGGCTCTTTAGCTTGGAGAAACGTCGACTGCGGGGTGACATGATAGAAGTTTACAAGATAATGCATGGGATGGAGAAAGTAGAGAAAGAAGTACTTTTCTCCCTTTCTCACAATACAAGAACTCGTGGGCATTCGATGAAATTGCTGAGCAGACAGGTTAAAACGGATAAAAGGAAGTCCTTCTTCACCCAAAGGGTGATTAACATGTGGAATTCACTGCCACAGGAGGTGGTGGCGGCCACAAGCATGGCCACCTTCAAGAAGGGGTTAGATAAAAATATGGAGCAGAGGTCCATCAGTGGCTATTAGCCACAGTGTGTGTGTGTGTGTATATATATATATATATATATATATATATATATATATATATATATATATATATATATATATATATATATTTGGCCACTGTGTGACACAGAATGTTGGACTGGATGGGCCATTGGCCTGATCTAACATGGCTTCTCTTATGTTCTTATGTTCTTAAGGAATCGAGGGAACGCTGATTAAATTTGCAGAGGATCCTAAATTGGGAGAGGTTGCAAACAGGGCTTTTTTTGTAGCAGGAGAGCCAGTTTGGTGTAGTGGTTAAGTGCACGGACTTTTATCTGGGAGAACCGGGCTAGATTCCCCACTCCTCCACTTGCAGCTGCTGGAATGGCCTTGAGTCAGCCAGAGCTCTCACAAGAGTTGTCCTTGAAAGGGCAGCTTCTGGGAGAGCTCTCTCAGCCCCACCCACCTCACAGGGTATCTGTTGTGGTGGAGGATAATAAAGGAGATTGTAAGCTGCTCTGAGACTGATTCAGAGAGAAGAGCAGGGTATAAATGTACGGTCTTCTTCTTCTTCCTTTGCGTATTAAGCCACACACCCCTGATGTAGCCAATCCGCCAAGAGCTTACAGGGCTTTTAGTACAGGGCCTCCTGTAAGCTTTTGGAGGGCTGGCTACATCAGGGGTGTGTGGCCTATAATGCAAAGGAGTTCCTGCTACAAAAAAAAGCCCTGGTTGAAAATATAGTAGAAGACGGAATTAGAATAGAGGATGATCACCAATAAAATGAATGTTAACAGGGATACATGTCAAGTTCTGCATTTGGGTAGGAAAAATCCAATACACGGCTACAGGATGAGGGAGGTTTGCCTTAGCAGTAGTCTGTGAAAAGGATTTAGGGGTCTTAGTAGACCGTAGACTGAACATGCGTCTGCAGTGTGATGTGGTGGCTAAAAAGGCAAATGCAATGTTGGCTGTACCAACAGAAGTGTAGTGTCCAGATCACATGAAGTGATGGTATCACTACGCTCTGGTAAGGCCTCACCTGGAGTATTGTGTTCAGTTTGGGGCGCCACATTTTAAGAAGGATCTAGACAAGCTGGAACGGGTCCAGAGGAGGGCGACGAAGATGGTGAGGGGTCTGGAGTCCAAGTCCTATGAGGAAAGGTTGAAGGAGCTGGGAATGTTTAGCCTGGAGAGGAGGCAGGCTGAGAGGTGATAGGATCACCATCTTCAAGTCCTTGAAGGGCTGTCATCTAGAGGATGAGGGGTCTGGAGACCAAGTCCTATGAGGAAAGGTTGAAGGAGCTGGGGATGTTTAGCCTGGAGAGGAGGCGGCTGAGAGATGATAGGATCACCATCTTCAAGTCCTTGAAGGTCTGTCCTATAGAGGAGGGTGTGGAATTGTTTTCTGTGGCCCCGGAAGGTAGGACCAGAACCTATGAAGAAAGGTTGAAGGAGCTGGGGATGTTTAGCCTGGGGAGGAGGCGGCTGAGAGGTGATAGGATCACCATCTTCAAGTCCTTGAAGGGCTGTCCTATAGAGGATGGTGTGGAATTGTTTTCTGTGGCCCCAGAAGATAGGACCAGAACCAACGGGATGAAATTAAATCAAACGAGTTTGCAGGTCAACATTAGGAAGAACTTCCTTACAGTGAGAATGGTTCCTCAGTGGAACAGGCTTCCTCGGGAGGTGGTGGGCTCTCCTTCCTTGGAGGTTTTTCAACAGAGGCTAGATGGTCATCTGACAGCAACGAGGATCCTGTGGATTTAGGGGGAGGTATTTTTGAGTTGACGAGCCCTGTGGAGCAGAGCGGTAAAGCTGCAGTACTGCAGTCCTAAGCTCTGCTCATGACCTGAGTTCGATCCCGGCGGAAGCTGGGTTCAGGTAGCCAGCTCCAGGTTGACTCAGCCTTCCATCCTTCCGAGGTCGGTCAAACGAGTCCCCAGTTTGCCAGGGGGAAAGCGTAGATGACTGCGGAAGGCAGTGGGAAACCGCTCCGTAAGAGAGGTCTGCTGCGAAAACGTCGTGAAACAACGTCACCCCAGAGTCGGAAACGACTGCTGCTTGCACAGGGGACTACCTTTACCTTTTTTTTTATTTGTGAGTTTCCTGCATTGTGCAGGGGGTTGGACTAGATGACCCTGGAGGTTCCTTCCAACTCTAGGATTCACCCCGCCTTGCCCTAGCAGTGAGATCCCCCCTACCTGATCCTCTGGTCTTTTGCTGGGTCAGGTGGAGATCATAACAGCGCACTGGGAAGCACGGTGAATTACCTGTCATCAGCCCAACCTCACCCCAAGCATGTTCCCTTAACTCAGGTGCCCATAGCGACGAAGCTTGGCCTTTCCTTTCTGTCAGGACTCCCCAGGCAGCTCTGTGGTTAATTGCAACTTGATAGTCTCTGGGGTAGAAAGAGGAACTGTTCCCTGGGCACCTGCATTCCTAACCTGCCTTTCTGTTGGGAAAAGTCCCCCGAGACAGCAACGCAAACAGAGAAGACAAAAGGCGATGCAAAAGGATTGATGTCATTAAACAGAATGCATTCCTTGCAGGATTTCATGAAACAGAGCCAGTTTGGTGTAGTGGTTAAGTGTGCAGAATCTTATCTGGGGAAAACCAGGTTTGATTCCCCACTCCTCTACTTGCAGCTGCTGGAATGGCCTTGTGTCAGCCATAGCTCTCTTATCGGGGAGAACAGGGTTTGATTCCCCACTCCTCCACTTGCACCTGCTGGAATGGACTTGGGTCAGCCAGAGCTCTCTTATCAGGGAGCACCAGGTTTGATTCCCCACTCCTCCACTTGCAGCTGCTGGAATGGCCTTGGGTCAGCCATAGCTCTCTTCTCTGGGAGAACTGGGTTTGATTCCCCATTCCTCCACTTGCACCTGCTGGAATGACCTTGGGTCAGCCAGAGCTCTCTTATCTGGGAGAACCGGGTTTGATTCTCCACTCCTCCACTTGCACCTGCTAGCATGGCCTTGGGTCAGCCATAGCTCTGGCAGAGGTTGTCCTTGAAAGGGCAGCTGTTGTGAGAGCCCTTTCCAGTCCCACCCACCTCACAGGGTGTCTGTTGTGGGGGAGGAAGGTAAAGGAGATTGTGAGCCGCTCTGAAACTCTTCGGAGTGGAGGGCGGGATATAAATCCAATATCTTCATCTACCTCACAGGGTGTCTGTTGTGGGGGGGGGAAGGTAAAGAAGATTGTGAGCCACTCTGAGACTCTTCGGAGTGGAGGGCGGGATATAAATCCAATATCTTCATCTACCTCACAGGGTGTCTGTTGTGGGGGAGGAAGTAAAGGAGATTGTGAGCCGCTCTGAGACTCTTCGGAGTGGAGGGCGGGATATAAGTCCAATATCTTCATCCACCTCACAGGGTGTCTGTTGTGTGGGGGGGAAGGGAAAGGAGATTGTGAGCCGCTCTGAGACTCTTCGGAGTGGAGGGCGGGATCTAAATCCAATATCTTCATCTACCTCACAGGGTGTCTGTTGTGGCTCTTGTCTGCTTCCTTCTCCCTCGCTTTTGCTTCCTCAGTCGCACAGGAGCTACAGAACAAAACCTCAGTTTTCTCCATTGCCTGAGAATCCTTCCTTGGGGAGGAAGGGGGGAGAGAGAGCTTGCTTTGCCAGGCTCTCTCAATCGCACAGCAGAACTACTGAGCCAAGCCTCTCTTAAGAACATAAGAGAAGCCAATGGCCCATCCAGTCCAGCACTTTGTATCATACAGTGGCCAAAATACACACACACACACACACTGTAGCTAATAGCCACTGATGGACCTCTGCTCCATATTTTTATCCAATCCCGTCTTGAACATGGCTATGCTTGTAGCTGCCACCACCTGCTGCAGCAGTAAATTAAAAATAGCTGATAAATTATCCATTATCAAATATCACCAAGTGTCCTTTCAATCTCCAGTGTTCTTCCACATAGTTCTGAAACTTTTGCCATTCATTATTAAATTTTTCCATATCAAGTTCCTTTAGTGTTCTTGTTAATTTGTCCATTTCACTCCAGTGCATAATTTTCATAACCCAATCCTATTTTTCTGGAATTTTATTTTGCTTCCACAACTGCGCATACAATGTCTGTGCAGCTGAAAGCATGTACCAAAGTAATGTTCTGGCTTGCTTCGGAAAATTTTCTATTTGTAATCCCAACAAAAAGATTTCTGGTGCCTTCTTCACTTTGTATCCCAAAATCTTTGACATTTCTTGCTGGATCATTTGCCAATATTGAACAGCCCTTTCACAAGTCCACCACATATGGTAGAAGGACCCTTCATGTTTTTTACATTTCCAACATCGATCAGACATCTGATTATTTGTTTTCGACAGTTTTTTTGGTGTCATATACCATCTATACAACATTTAGTAACAATTTTCTTTTATGTTATTACATGTCGATATTTTCACAGAGTTCTTCCACAAATATTCGTATTGTTCCATCTGGATTTCCTTGTTTATATTAACTGCCCACTTTGTCATTTGAGATTCTACCACTTCTTCCTCTGTAGACCATTTCAGTAACAGTTTATATACTCTTGAGATCAATCTTACGTGCTCACCAAACAGCATTTTCTCCATTTCTGTTTGTTCTTGTCTTATTCTGGAGAGCCAGTTTGGTGTAATGGTTTGGTGTAATGGTTAAGTGTGCGGACTCTTATCTGGGAGAACCGGGTTTGATTCCCCACTCCTCCACTTGCACCTGCTGGAATGGCCTTGGGTCCGCCATAGCTCTGGCAGAGGTTGTCCTTGAAAGGACAGCTGCTGTGAGAGCCCTCTCCAGCCCCACCCACCTCACAGGGTGTCTGTTGTGGGGGAGGAAGGGAAAGGAGATTGTGAGCTGCTCTGAGACTCTTCGGAGTGGAGGGCGGGATATAAATCCAATATCTTCATCTACCTCACAGGGTGTCTGTTGTGGGGGAGGAAGGGAAAGGAGACTGTGAGCCGCTCTGAGACTCTTCGGAGTGGAGGGCGGGATATAAATCCAATATCTTCATCTACCTCACAGGGTGTCTGTTGTGGGGGAGGAAGGGAAAGGAGACTGTGAGCCGCTCTGAGACTCTTCGGAGTGGAGTGCGGAATAGAAATCCAACATCTTCTTCTTCATCTTCTTCTTATTCCTTCATTCCTAATATCCTGCTTCAGCAGACTTTTAATTTGTAACCATTGAAACCAATTAAATTTATAATCCAATTCTTCCACTGATTTTAATTCTGCTTTGCCTCCTTGTATTTTTAACAATTGTTTATATGGTAACCATTTCTCTTCCTCAATATCCGAATATAACTTTATTGCTTCCATTGGCACAATCCACAGCGGTTTCCTCTCATCTCCATATTTTTGGTATTTCAACTAAGTTTTAAGCAAACTACTTCTTACATAATGACGTGAGAAGAACTGAAAACAAATCAGCCAGTATCATAATGCCCCTGTATAACTCGATGGTGCGGTCTCATTTGGAGTACTGTGTGCAGTTCTGGTCGCCGCACCTGAAAAAGGATATTATAGCATTGGAAAAAGTCCAGAAAAGGGCAACTAGATGATTAAAGGGCTGGAACACTTTCCCTAGGAAGAAAGGTTGAAACGCTTGGGACTCTTTAGCTTGGAGAAACGTCGACTGCGGGGTGACATGATAGAGGTTTACAAGATAATGCATGGGATGGAGAAAGTAGAGAAAGAGGTACTTTTCGCCCTTTCTCACAATACAAGAACTCGTGGGCATTCGATGAAATTGCTGAGCAGACAGGTTAAAACGGATAAAAGGAAGTACTTCTTCACCCCAAGGGTGATTAACATGTGGAATTCACTGCCACAGGAGGTGGTGGCGGCCACAAGTATAGCCACCTTCAAGAGGGGTTTAGATAAAAATATGGAGCACAGGTCCATCAGTGGCTATTAGCCACAGTGTGTGTGTATATATAAAAAATTTTGCCACTGTGTGACACAGAGTGTTGGACAGGATGGGCCGTTGGCCTGATCCAATATGGCTTCTCTTATGTTCTTAAGAACCTAAGAGAAGCCATGTTGGATCAGGCCAATGACCCATCCAGTCCAACACTCTGGGTCACATAAGAACATAAGAAAAGCCATGTTGGATCAGGCCAGTGGCCAAACCAGTCCAACACTCTGTGTCACATAAGAACATAAGAGAAGCCATGTTGGATCAGGCCAGTGGCCCATCCATAAGAACATAAGAACATAAGAGAAGCCATGTTAGATCAGGCCAATGGCCCATCCAGTCCAACATTCTGTGTCACACAGCGGCCAAATATATATATATATATATATATATATATATATATATATATACACAAACACACACACTGTGGCTAATAGCCACTGATGGACCTCTGCTCCATATTTTTATCTAACCCCTTCTTGAAGGTGGCTATGCTTGTGGACGCCACCACCTCCTGTGGCAGTGAATTCCACATGTTAATCACCCTTTGGGTGAAGAAGTACTTCCTTTTATCCGTTTTAACCTGTCTGCTCAGCAATTTCATCGAATGCCCACGAGTTCTTGTATTGTGAGAAAGGGAGAAAAGTACTTCTTTCTCTACTTTCTCCATCCCATGCATTATCTTGTAAACTTCTATCATGTCACCCCTCAGTCGACGTTTCTCCAAGCTAAAGAGCCCTAAGCGTTTCAACCTTTCTTCATAGGGAAGGTGTTCCAGCCGTTTAATCATTTTAGTTGCCCTTTTCTGAACTTTCTCCAATGCTATAATATCCTTTTTGAGGTGCGGCGACCAGAACTGCACACAGTACTCCAAATGAGACCGCACCATCGATTTATACAGAGGCATTATGATACTGGCTGATTTGTTTTCAATTCCCTTCCTAATAATTCCCAGCATAGCGTTGGCCTTTTTTATTGCAAACGCACACTGTCTTGACATTTTCAGTGAATTATCTACCATGACCCCAAGATCTCTCTCTTGGTCTGTCTCTGCCAGTTCACACCCCATCAACTTGTATTTGTAGCTGGGATTCTTGGCCCCAATGTGCATTACTTTGCACTTGGCCACATTGAACCGCATCTGCCACGTTGACGCCCACTCACCCAGCCTCAACAGATCCCTTTGGAGTTCCTCACAATCCTCTCTGGTTCTCACCACCCTGAACAATTTAGTGTCATCCGCAAATTTGGCCACTTCACTGCTCACTCCCAACTCTAAATCATTTATGAACAAGTTAAAGAGGATGGGACCCAGTACCGAGCCCTGCGGCACCCCACTGCTTACCGTCCTCCACTGCGAAGACTGCCCATTTATACTCACTCTCTGCTTCCTATTACTCAGCCAGTTTTTGATCCACAAGAGGACCTGTCCTTTTACTCCATGACTCTCAAGCTTTCTAAGGAGCCTTTGATGAGGAACTTTATCAAAAGCTTTCTGGAAGTCAAGGTAAACAACATCTATCGGGTCTCCTTTGTCCACATGTTTGTTCACCCCCTCAAAGAAATGTAACAGGTTAGTGAGGCAAGATCTTCCCTTGCAGAACCCATGCTGAGTCTTCCTCAATAACCCGTGTTCATCAATGTGCCTACTCATTCTGTCCTTGATAATGGTTTCTACCAACTTTCCCGGTATTGAAGTCAGACTGACTGGCCTGTAATTTCCCGGATCTCCTCTGGAACCCTTTTTAAAGATGGGGGTGACATTTGCTACCTTCCAGTCCTCAGGAACGGAGGCAGATTTCAATGAAAGATTACAGATTTTTGTTAGAAGATCCACAAGTTCAACTTTGAGTTCTTTCAGAACTCTCGGATGTATGCCATCCGGACCCGGTGACTTATTAGTTTTTAATTTGTCTATCAGTTGTAGGACCTCCTCTTTTGTCACCTCAATCTGACTCAGGTCTTTCAACACCCCTTCCAATATTAGTGGTTCTGGGGCGGGCAAACACTTCTCATCTTCCACGGTGAAGACGGAGGCAAAAAATGCGTTCAGCTTCTCAGCCATTTCCCCATCCTCCTTCAGTAATCCTTTTACCCCATGGTCATCCAAGGGCCCCACTGCTTCCCTGGCTGGTTTCCTACTTCTAATATATTTGAAGAAATTTTTATTGTTGGTCTTTATGTTTTTTGCAATATGCTCCTCATAGTCCCTTTTTGCCTGCCTGATCACAGTCTTGCATTTGATTTGCCACTGCCTGTGTTCCCTTTTATTAATCTCACTTGGACTGGTTTTCCACCGCTTAAAGGAGTCCTTCTTACCTTTTACAGCTTCCATTACTTTGTTTGTTAACCATGCTGGCCTCTTCTTATACCTGTTTGTGCCTTTCCTAACTTGTGGTATGTATTTTATCTGAGCTTCTAGGATTATAGTTTTAAATAGTCTCCAAGCTTCCCCAAGGGTTTTGACCGTATTTACCTTTCCTTTCAGTTTCCTCCTCACATGCCTCCTCATCTCAGAGAATTTACCCCTTTTAAAGTTAAATGTGGTTGTGGCGGTCTTTTTGGGCAACTCCCTATTTATACAAATGGTGAAATCAATAACATTATGGTCACTGTCCCCAAGCGGCGCAATCACTTTTACGTCTCTCACCAAGTCTTGGGCATTACTTAGGACCAGATCCAGGATCGCCCCACCCCTGGTAGGTTCTGAGACCATCTGCTCCATAGCACAGTCATTGAGAGCATCAAGAAACTCAATCTCTTTCTCTCGACCAGAACACATATTGACCCAATCAATCTGCGGGTAGTTAAAATCACCTATTACGACACAGTTTTTACGTTTAGCCGCTATCTTTAATCCCTCCATCATATTATAATCGTCCTCTCTCTTTTGATTTGGTGGGCGATAACAAACTCCCATAGTTAAATTTCCTTTTGGGTCCTCTATTTCAACCCAAAGCATTTCTAAAAGGGAATCTAATTCTCTGACCTCAGTCTTACTGGACCGTATATCCTCTCTGACATACAGAGCCACCCCACCTCCAACCCCTCCCTCCCTATCCTTCCGATATAACTTATATCCAGGAATCACCGTGTCCCACTGATTCTCCTCATTCCACCAAGTTTCTGAAATTCCCACAATGTCTATGTTTTCTCCCAACACTAAACATTCCAATTCACCAATTTTACTTCGGACACTTCTAGCATTTGCATACAAACATTTATAATTTCCCAAGCAAGCTAGGCCCGCCACCTCTCTCCTGCCGCCTCGAGACTCTAGCAGACAGTCCATACTGTTTGTCACCATCACAGTGGACAACTCTGATCCGTTACTCGGTAGAAAAATAGAAGCCAACCCTTCATCTCTTTGAGACGAGTCCTCCCGAACCAGAGACACTCTGTGTCACATAAGAACCTAAGAGAAGCCATGTTGGATCAGGCCAATGGCCCATCCAGTCCAACACTCTGTGTCACATAGGAACATAAGAGAAGCCATGTTGGATCAGGCCTGTGGCCCATCCAGTCCAACGCTCTGTGTCACATAAGAACGTAAGAGAAGCCATGTTGGATCAGGCCAGTGGCCCATCCAGTCCAACATTCTGTGTCACATAAGAACATAAGAAGAGCCCTGTTGGATCAGGCCAATGGCCCATCCAGTCCAACTCTCTGTGTCACATAAGAACAAAAGAGAAGCCATGTTGGATCAGGCCAATGGCCCATCCAGTCCAGCACTCTGTGTCACATAAGAACATGAGGAGCCCTGTTGGATCAGGCCAATGGCCCATCCAGTCCAACTCTCTATGTCACATAAGAACATAAGAGAAGCCATGTTGGATCAGGCCAATGGCCCATCCAGTCCAACACTCTGTGTCACATAAGAACATAAGAGAAGCCCTGTTGGATCAGGCCAATGTAGCCTTCCCAAGCCTCCCGCCCTGGCGGGAGAATACTGGATTTTCAGCCTCTTTTCCCGCTTTCCATAACTCTGGAAGCGGGGGGAGGAGGGGGGAATGGCGCCAAGGAGCATTTGCGTCGTCCGGGGAGGAGGTGCTGAGCCTGGCAAGGGAAATCTTGAGAAGGGAGGCTGGCTCGCCAGCGAGCGGGTGGAGGTGGCTGCCGAACGCAGGCGGGTCTTGACGGACTCCAATGCCCGATGCTTCTCCTCCTCCCTTCCCTTCCCACCCAGCCCCGTTGCAGCAGCCGTTCTTCCTTTTCGCAAGCTGCTTCCCGCGCCCAGTCAGCTGGCTGGGGGGGGGGGAGGAGAGAAGCCCCGCCTGCAAAGGACCATGTGCCTTTGCACCTCCGGAGGCTTGATTGCAAGGCTCCACTTTGGGATGGTGTGACTGCTGCTGTAAAGAAGCTGGCAGCAACTCGTGAGTAGAAAGGCCAGTCCCTCGCTTCAGTTGCCAGAAAGGGGGGGGGGGGAGGGAGGAGGAGAGGGAAACGTCTTCATTATTCCCTATGTGGAGATCAATTCTCATAGGGTATAATGGGGAATTAATCTGGAGGTTTTGGGGGCTCTGGGGGAGCTGTTTTTTGAGGTAGAGGCACCAAATTTTCAATATAGTATCTAGTGCCTCTCCCCAAAGTACCCTCCAAGTTTCAAAACGATTGGACCAGGGGGTCCAATTCTATGAGCCCCAAAAGAAGGTGCCCCTATTCTTTGTTATTTCCTATAGAAGGAAGACATTTTAAAAAGTGTGCTGTCCCTTTAAATGTGATGGCCAGAACTCTCTTGGAGTTCAATTATGCTTGTCACACCCTTGTTCTTGGCTCCGCCCCAATGTCTCCTGGCTCCACCCCCAAAGTCTCCTGGCTCCTCCCCCAAAGTCCCCAGATATTTCTTGAATTGGACTTGGCAACCCTAGGCCAATGGCCCCTCCAGTCCAACCCTCTGTGTCACATAAGAACATAAGAGAAGCCATGTTGGATCAGGCCAGTGGCCCCTCCAGTCCAACATTCTGTGTCTCATGAGAACATAAGAGAAGCCATGTTGGATCAGGCCAATGGCCCATCCAGTCCAACATCCCAGGATTTCTGGGCCCTCACTGTCTTTCTGGGCAACCACCTCTAGTTGCAGAGCTGTACAAGCTTCTGAACTATGCCTAACTCTCCAGCAGGCTCTGTGACAGAAGCAACCAGGACTCCATTAAGGACGCACCTCCCTTTTCAGTACTGGTGTCCCTTTGGGACTGGCATGAACGGCGGGCAGATCTAGCTCCTGATACGTGATGACAGTGCCATCTACTGGCGAGTGAAAATTATAACAAGAGACTCATTTTGACAAAGTAGCCGAAGCTGCGGGATGCAGACATCACGGCAGTCCAGCGACTGCATCAACAACCCCAAAGAAAGAGACAGTGAATAACCTCTGAATCCCAGAGCCAGGAACAGCCAGAACTCCTTTGCATGGTAGGTCACACCCCCTTGATGTAGCCAATCTTCCAAGAGCTTACAGTAGGCCCTGTACAAAGAACCCCGTAAGCTCCAAGAGGATTGAGCTACGTCGGGAGGCTGTAGCCTACTATGCAAAGGAGTTCCTGCTACTAAAAAAGCCCTAGCTAGGAGGCAACCTCTCTGCCCTGTTGTTGGCCCTGCAGAGGAACTGGTTGGCCCCTGTGTGAGACAGGAGGCTGGACTAGATGGACCCTCACTGGTCTGATCCAGCAGGGCTCTTCTGATGTTCTTCTCACGGGAAGGCCTTAGCCTCTGTGCCTTGTTGTTGGCCCTCCAAAGGAACTGGTTGGCCACTGTGTGAGACAGGAGGCTGGACTAGATGGACCCTCACTGGTCTGATCCAGCAGGGCTCTTCTGATGTTCTTATGAAGGCCTTGGCCTCTCTGCCCTGTTATTCGCCCTCCAGAGGAACTGACTGACTGCTGTGTGAGACAGGAGACTGGGCTAGAGGGACCCTCACTGGTCTGATCCAGCAGGGCTCTTCTGAGGTTCTTATGAAGGCCTCGGCCTCTCTACCCTGTTGTTGGCCCTCCAGAGGAACTGACTGGCCACTGTGTGAGACAGGAGGCTGGACTAGATGGACCCTCCCTGGTCTGACCCAGCAGGGCTCTTCTGAGGTTCTTCTCAGGGGAAGGCCTTAGCCTCTCTGCCCTGTTATAGGCCCTCCAGAGGAACTGACTGGCCCCTGTGTGAGACAGGAGGCTGGACTAGATGGACCCTCACTGGTCTGATCCAGCAGGGCTCTTCTGATGTTCTTCTCAGGGGAAGGCCTTAGCCTCTCTGCCCTGTTATAGGCCCTCCAGAGGAACTGACTGGCCCCTGTGTGAGACAGGAGGCTGGACTAGATGGACCCTCACTGGTCTGATCCAGCAGGGCTCTTCTGATGTTCTTCTCAGGGGAAGGCCTTAGCCTCTCTGCCCTGTTATAGGCCCTCCAGAGGAACTGACTGGTCCCTGTGTGAGACAGGAGGCTGGACTAGATGGACCCTCACTGGTCTGATCCAGCAGGGCTCTTCTGAGGTTCTTCTCAGGGGAAGGCCTTGGCCTCTCTGCCCTGTTGTTGGCCCTCCAGAGGAACTGGCTGGCCCCTGTGTGAGACAGGAGGCTGGACTAGATGGACCCTCACTGGTCTGATCCAGCAGGGCTCTTCTGATGTTTTTATCAGGGAAGGCCTCGGCCTCTCTGCCCTGTTGCTGGCCCTCCGGAGGAACTGGTTGGCCCCTGTGTGAGACAGGAGGCTGGACTAGATGGACCCTCACTTGTCTGATCCAGCAGGGCTCTTCTGATGTTCTTATGAAGGCCTTGGCCTCTCTGCCCTGTTATTCGCCCTCCAGAGGAACTGACTGACTGCTGTGTGAGACAGGAGACTGGGCTAGAGGGACCCTCACTGGTCTGATCCAGCAGGGCTCTTCTGAGGTTCTTATGAAGGCCTCGGCCTCTCTACCCTGTTGTTGGCCCTCCAGTGGAACTGACTGGCCACTGTGTGAGACAGGAGGCTGGACTAGATGGACCCTCACTGGTCTGATCCAGCAGGGCTCTTCTGAGGTTCTTCTCAGGGGAAGGCCTTAGCCTCTCTGCCCTGTTATAGGCCCTCCAGAGGAACTGGTTGGCCATTGTGTGAGACAGGAGGCTGGACTAGATGGACCCTCACTGGTCTGATCCAGCAGGGCTTTTCTGATGTTCTTCTCAGGGGAAGGCCTCGGCCTCTCTGCCCTGTTGTTGGCCCTCCAGAGGAACTGGTTGGCCCCTGTGTGAGACAGGAGGCTGGACTAGATGGACCCTCACTGGTCTGATCCAGCAGGGCTCTTCTGAGGTTCTTCTCAGGGGAAGGCCTCGGCCTCTCTGCCCTGTTGTTGGCCCTCCAGAGGAACTGGTTGGCCCCTGTGTGAGACAGGAGGCTGGACTAGATGGACCCTCACTGGTCTGATCCAGCAGGGCTCTTCTGAGGTTCTTCTCGGGGGAAGGCCTCAGCTTCTGTGCCCTGTTGTTGTCCCTCCAGAGGAACTGGTTGGCTATTTTGTGAGAACCGGTGGCTGGTCTAGATGGACCACTGATCTAATCCAGCAGTGCTCTGCTGATATTCTTACATTCTCTAGTCTTAACTGCTCTACATGTTTCTCACCCCCAGGTTCTGCTCGGCTGGAGGAAAGCCTTGGATGTGAGCTGTGCATGAGGAGAACCCAGTAGGTCAGGAATGGATAACTTGACCACCTCTGTTGGCGGGAACAACTCTTGCACTTTCCACGAGGAGTTCAAGCAGATCCTGCTCCCGCTGGTCTACTCCGTGGTCTTTGTGGTGGGGCTTCCCTTGAACTCTATCGTTATCGTCCAGGTCTGGCTCTCCCGCAAGACGTTGACCCGCACCACCATCTACATGCTGAACCTGGCGGTGGCCGACTTCCTCTACATCTGCTCCCTGCCGCTCCTCATCTACAACTACTCCCAGAAAGACTACTGGCCTTTCGGTGACTTCACCTGCCGCTTCGTGCGCTTCCAGTTCTACACCAACCTGCACGGCAGCATCCTCTTCCTCACTTGCATCAGCGTCCAGCGCTACCTGGGCATCTGCCACCCGCTCTCCGCCTGGCACAAGAAGAGGGGCAAAAGGTTCACCTGGGCTGTCTGCGGGGCCGTGTGGTTCCTGGTCGTTGCCCAGTGCCTGCCCACCTTCGTCTACGCCTCCACCGGCACCCAACGGAACCGGACCGTCTGCTACGACCTCAGCCCCCCCGACCGCTCCGCCAGCTACTTCCCCTATGGCATCACCTTGACGGTTACGGGTTTCCTGATCCCCTTCGTCCTCGTCCTGGGCTGCTATTGCTGCATGACCCGGATCCTCTGCCAGAGGGACGAGCTCATCGGCTTGGCCGTCCGCAAGAAGAAGGACAAGGCCATCCGGATGATCGTCATCGTTGTCTTGGTCTTTGCCGTCAGCTTCTTCCCCTTCCACCTCACCAAGACCGTCTACCTGATCGTCCGCTCCTTGTCGGGCGTGTCCTGCATCACCCTCCAGTCCTTCGCCATCACCTACAAGTGCACCCGGCCGTTCGCCAGCATGAACAGCGTCCTGGACCCCATCCTCTTCTACTTCACCAAGTGCAAGTTCCGAGAAAGCACCAGGCACTTGCTGGATAAAGTCAGCTCGAAATGGAAGCACGATTCCTGAAGGGCCGTGCTGTCATAGGAACATATGAAGCTGCCTTCTGCTGAATCAGACCCTCGAGCTGGCAGCAGCTCTTCAAGGTTTCAAGCTGAGGTTCTTCACGCCTACTTGCCTGGACCCTTTTTTAGTTGGAGATGCCGGGGATTGAACCTGGGACCTTCTGCTTCCCAAGCAGATGCTCTACCACTGAGCCACAGCCCCATTCATGGCTCTGCAGGGTCTCCAGCTGAGGTTCTTCACACCTACTTGCCTGGACCCTTTTTAGTTGGAGATGCCGGGGATTGAACCTGGGACCTTCTGCTTCCCAAGCAGATGCTCTACCACTGAGCAACAGCCCCATTCATGGCTCTGCAGGGTCTCCAGCTGAGGTTCTTCACACCTACTTGCCTGGACCCTTTTTAGTTGGAGATGCCGGGGATTGAACCTGGGACCTTCTGCTTCCCAAGCAGATGCTCTACCACTGAGCAACAGCCCCATTCATGGCTCTGCAGGGTCTCCAGCTGAGGTTCTTCACACCTACTTGCCTGGACCCTTTTTAGTTGGAGATGCCGGGGATTGAACCTGGGACCTTCTGCTTCCCAAGCAGATGCTCTACCACTGAGCAACAGCCCCATTCATGGCTCTCCAGGGTCTCCAGCTGAGGTTTTTCACACCTATTTGCCTAGACCCTTTTTTAGTTGGAGATGCCGGGGATTGAACCTGGGACCTTCTGCTTCCCAAGCAGATGCTCTACCACTGAGCCACAGCCCCATTCATGGCTCTGCAGGGTCTCCAGCTGAGGTTCTTCACACCTACTTGCCTGGACCCTTTTTAGTTGGAGATGCCGGGGATTGAACCTGGGACCTTCTGCTTCCCAAGCAGATGCTCTACCACTGAGCAACAGCCCCATTCATGGCTCTGCAGGGTCTCCAGCTGAGGTTCTTCACGCCTACTTTCCTGGACCCTTTTTAGTTGGAGATGCCGGGGACTGAACCTGGGACCTTCTGCTTCCCAAGCAGATGCTCTACCACTGAGCAACAGCCCCATTCATGGCTCTCCAGGGTCTCCAGCTGAGGTTCTTCACGCCTATTTTCCTGGACCCTTTTTAGTTGGAGATGCCGGGGACTGAACCTGGGACCTTCTGCTTCCCAAGCAGACGCTCAACCACTGAGCCACCGTCCCTCCATCTCCGTCACCTACTGCCTGGGCCCTTTTTAGTTGGAGATGCCAGGAATTGAACCCGGGACCTTCTGCTTACCAAGCAGATGCTTTACCAGTGAGCCACAGCCCCAATCATGGCTCTCCAGGGTTTCAAGCTGAGGTTTTTCATGCCTATTTGCCTGGACCCTTTTTAGTTGGAGTTGCCAGGGATTGACCCTGGGACCTTCTGCTTACCAAGCAGATGCTCTACCACTGAGCCACAGCCCCTCCCCTTAACATATGAACTTATGAAGCTGCCTTCTACTGAATCAGACCCTCGGTCCATCAAAGTCAGTATTGTCTGCTCAGACTGGCAGCGGCTCTCCAGCGTCTCAAGCTGAGGTTTTCCACGCCTATTTGCCTGGACCCTTTTTAGTTGGAGATGCCAGGGATTGAACCCGGGACCTTCTGCTTCCCAAGCAGATGCTCTACCACTGAGCCACAGCCCCATTCCTGGCTCTCCAGGGTCTCAAGCTGAGGTTTTTCATGCCTACTTGCCTGGACTCTTTTTAGCTTGAGATGCCGGGGATTGAACCTGGGGCCTTCTGCTTGCCAAGCAGATGCTCTACCACTGGAACCACTGTCCCTCCCTAGAACATACGAAGCTGCCTTCTACTGAATCAGATGCTGGGTCCATCAAAATCAGTCTTGTCTACTCAGACTGGCAGCAGCTCTCCAGGGTCTCAAGCTGAGGTTTTTCACGCCTACTTGCCTGGACCCTTTTTAGTTGGAGATGCCGGGGATTGAACCGGAGACCTTCTGCGTGCCAAGTAGATGCTCTACCTCTAGGCCACAGTCCTTCCCTATGAGTCTGTCTTGTACTGAATCAGACCATTGGCCTATCGGAGTTAAAACGGTCTGCTCAGACAGCTGCTCTCCAGGGTCTCAGGCCGAGGTCTTTCCCATCACCTCCTGCCTGGTCCTTTTAACTGGAGATGCCGGGGATTGAACCTGCCACCTTCTGCATGCCAAGCAGATGCTCTTCCACTGAGCTACAAGCCCCACTCCATGGCTCTCCAGGGTCTCAGGCTGAGGTCTTTCCCATCACTTCCTGCCTAGTCCTTTCAGCTGGAGATGCTGGGGATTGAACCTGGGACCTTCTGCATGCCAAGCAGAGGCTCTGCCACTGTGCCACGACCCCTCTAAAGGTTCTCCAGGGTCTCAGGCAGAGGTCTTTCCCATCACCTCCTGCCTGGTCCTTTTAACTGGAGATGCTAGGAATTGAACCTGGGACCTTCTGCATTGCAAGCAGAGGCTCTGCCACTGTGCCACGACCCCTCTAAAGGTTCTCCAGGGGCTCAGGCAGAGGTCTTTCCCATCACCTGCCACCTGATCCTTTCGAATGGAGATACCAGAGATCAAACCTGGGACTTTCTGCATGCCAAGCAGAGGCTCTGTCACTGAGCATCTTCCCTCAATAATGGAGAAGAAATACTACTGTGTAAATAGCTGGCTAGTAGTAAGAACCTTTCTCTCTCCTTTGTGTTGCGAGACGCCTTTTCTGGCAGTTCAGAGAATGGCTGCTTCCCTATCTGTTTCCAGCGTTTTTTAGTAAACCGTGCACTGGAAGAAGGAGCAAGGAACCGGCCGACACGGACTTAGCAAGACTGTCACTTGGATCAAATAAAAAGTTTCAAGTCCAGAGGCAGCTTAGAAACGGAAAAGATTTCCAGGGTGGCAAAACTCCCTTTGTCGAACAGGCAATGAAAAGGGTGGGAGATCCAGTTCATTAAGAAGTTCAGAGAGCCAGTGTAGAGTAGTGGTTAAGTGTGAGGACTCTTATCTGGAAGAACCAGGTTTGCTTCCCCACTCCTCGACTTGCAGCTGCTGGAATGGCCTTGGGTCAGCCAGAGCTCTCTTATCTGGGAGAACCGGGATTGATTCCCCCCTCCTCCACTTGCAGCTGCTGGAATGGCCTTGGGTCAGCCAGAGCTCTCTTATCTGGGAGAACCGGGTTGAATTCCCCACTCCTCCACTTGCAGCTGCTGGAATGGCCTTGGGTCAGCCATAGCTCTCTTTTCTGAGAGAACCAGGTTTGATTCCCCACTCCTCCACTTGCAGCTACTGGAATGGCCTTGGGTCAGCCATAGCTCTCTTATCTGGGAGAACCGGGTTGAATTCCCCACTCCTCCACTTGCAGCTGCTGGAATGGCGTTGGGTCAGCCGTAGCTCTCTTCTCTGGGAGAACCGGGTTGAATTCCCCACTCCTCCACTTGCAGCTGCTGGAATGGCCTTGGGTCAGCCATAGTTATCACAGGAGTTGTCCTTGAAAGGGCAGCTGCTGTGAGAGCCCACTCAGCCCCACCCACCTCACAGGGTGTCTGTTGTGGGGGGGGGAAGATAAAGGAGATTGTGAGCCACTCTTGAGACTCTTTAGTGGAGGGTGGAATATAAATCCAATGTCTTCTTCTTCTGGGGGTCTAGAGCAGGGGTGTGAAACATGCGGTCCGAGGGCCGAATCGGGCCGCTGGAGGGCTCCTATCAGGCCCCCGAGCAACTGGCTGTCATCTGCTTCCTTCTCCCTCTCTCTTGCTTCCTTCTGCATCTCAGCTTGCTTCGCCAGGCTTGCTGAATTACACAGGAGCTACAGCGCAAAACCTCTATTTTCTCCATTGGCTGAGGCTCCTCCCTTGGGGAGGGGAGGAAGAGCTTGCTTTGCCAGGCTCTCTCAATGCCTAGAAGATGGCGAAATGGGGAAGAATCAAGGCCACCTACAGAAGCAGCAAGTGCCAAACTGGTTCCCGCCAGAGGGACGTGAGAAAGGGTTTAAAAGGAGAGAGCTGGAGGCATTTTGTTAAATCAGTGGCAATTAATTATAACCGAAACATTTTAGGGCCGAGTCCATCCTTTCATGGCCCACCCAAGTCTGACAGCGGTCACCCTGTAAACCAGGGGTGGCCAGTTTGGTGTAGTGGTTAAGTGTGCGGACTCTTATCTGGGAGAACCGGGTTTGATTCCCCACTCCTCCACTCGCACCTGCTGGAATGTCCTTGGGTGAGCCATAGCTCTCTTATCTGGGAGAACCAGGTTTGATTCCCCACTCCTCCACTTGCAGCTGCTGGAATGGCCTTGGGTCAGCCAGAGCTCTCTTATCTGGGAGAACCAGGTTTGATTCCCCACTCCTCCGCTTGCAGCTACTGGAATGGCCTTGGGTCAGCCAGAGCTCTCTTATCTGGAAGAACCGGGTTTGATTCCCCACTCCTCCACTCGCACCTGCTGGAATGGCCTTGGGTCAGCCATAGCTCTCTTAACTGGGAGAACCGGGTTTGATTCCCCACTCCTCCACTTTCACCTGCTAGCATGGCCTTGGGTCAGCCACAGCTCTGGCAGAGGTTGTCCTTGAAAGGGCAGCTGCTGTGAGAGCCCTCTCCAGCCCCACCCACCTCACAGGGTGTCTGTTGTGGGGGAGGAAGGGAAAGGAGATTGTGAGCCGCTCTGAGACTCTTCGGAGTGGAGGGCGGGATATAAATCCAAAAATCTTCTTCTTCTTCTTCTAATGTAAGAGCTGCATAGAAGAAATGTCAAACGTTTGAGAGCCACAAGACGTGAAGGTCAGATTTTTGAGGGGAGGGAGGGAGGCAAATAGATGGGACCGGAGGGAGAGGTGGAAAGAAAGCAACTTTAACTTTCAGCGCGTTCTCCAAGCTGCCGTCTGGCTTGGCGTGCAGAACTGCTTGAAAGAGAGAAACGCCGTTTCCAGGTCAGCTGCTGGGGTGGGGGTGGAGGCTTCAAGAGCCACACAATAGGTGTGAAAGAGCCACAGTTTGGCCACCCCTGCTGTAGGGCGTCGGAAAACAACTCTGCACCGTCCTCTCTGGGACAGCCCTCCAAGTGCTTCAAGAGGGTTTTCTTATCATCTTGGATGCCAGTTCCACGCACTGACAGATGCTTTGGGGTAGGGAAGGGGGGATCCTCAAGGCAACCCAAAGAATCGGGCTCAGATAGAGCCGCCTAAGCGCATGCGGTCGAATGTGTTTCTGTGTGTTTAATTTATTGCATCGTTTTAATAAAACTCAAAGTCTGCCGAAGTTGGACTTCAGTTTCCCTTCTGAGTTTTCACTTTTTGTCTTCTCATCGGTAGGGTTGAAAAGGAAGCAACGTGTCAAGGTTGGATGTTAGGTACGGCCGGGGAAGCCACTGGTGCCCCTCTCCACTTCCTTCTCCATCGGTGTGTGATTCAAAAATGCCCTTTTGCCCAGCACACCGCCATTTCTCATTTCACCCAAACCATCCTTTCCTCCTCGAAAGAGCCAGTTTGGTGTAGCGGTGAAGTACCTGGAGTCTTGTCCGGGAGAACCGGGTTTGATTTCTCACTCTTCCACTTGCAGCTGCTGGAATGGCCTTGGGTCAGCCATAGCTCTAGAGGAGTTGTCCTTGAAAGGGCAGCTTCTCCCAGCCCCACGAACTTCACAGGGTGTCTGCTATGGGGGAGGGGGGGAAAGGAGATTGTAGGCCGCTCTGAGACTCTGTCCTTGAAAGGGCAGCTTCTGGGAGAGCCCTCTTAGCCCCACCCACCTCACACGGTGTCCGTTGTGGGGGAGGAAGGGAAAGGAGATTGTAGGCCGATCTGAGACTCTGCCCTTGAAAGGGCAGCTTCTGTCAGAGCTCTCCCAGCCCCACCCACCTCACAGGGTGTCTGTTGTGGGGGGGGGGGGGAGAAAGGGTAAAGGAGATTGTGAGCCGCTCTGAGATTTGGAGTAGAGGGCAGGATATAAGAACATAAGAACATAAGAGAAGCCATGTTAGATCAGGCCAATGGCCCATCCAGTCCAACACTCTGTGTCACACAGTGGCAAAAACATTTATATATATATATATATATATATATATACACACATACACACACACACACACTGTGGCTAATAGCCACTGATGGACCTCTGCTCCATATTTTTATCTTAACCCCTCTTGAAGGTGGCTATGCTTGTAGCCACCACCACCTCCTGTGGCAGTGAATTCCACATGTTAATCACCCTTGGGGTGAAGAAGTACTTCCTTTTATCCGTTTTAACCTGTCTGCTCAGCAATTTCAACGAATGCCCACGAGTTCTTGTATTGTGAGAAAGGGAGAAAAGGACTTCTTTCTCTACTTTCTCCATCCCATGCATTATCTTGTAAACCTCTGTCATGTCACCCCGCAGTCGACGTTTCTCCAAGCTAAAGAGTCCCAAGCGTTTCAACCTTTCTTCATAGGGAAAGTGTTCCAGCCCTTTAATCATTCTAGTTGCCCTTTTCTGGACTTTCTCCAATGCTATAATATCCTTTCTGCGGTGCGGCGACCAGAACTGCACACAGTACTCCAAATGAGACCGCACCATCGATTTATACAGGGGCATTATGATACTGGCTGATTTGTTTTCAATTCCCTTCCTAATAATTCCCAGCATGGCGTTGGACTTTTAAATCCAATCTTCTTCTAAACCATGTTTCAAACCAGGATTTAAGCTGTGGCTTGGTCCTGATTTGGAGCTCAGAGAACAGATGTGTCCTGCAATTGCCTGCTTTTGCATTTCTACCCTGGACTTCCATGGAGGTCTCCCACCCAAATACTCACTAGACTGATTAAAGGTTTGGAACACTTTCCCTATGAAGAAAGGTTTAAGCGCTTGGGGCTCTTGAGCTTGGAGAAACGTCGACTTCGGGGTGACATGAGAGAGGTTTACAAGATTATGCATGGGACTGAGAAGATAAAGGACTTTTCTCCCTTTCTCCCAATACGAAAACTCATGGATTTTTCAATGAAATTGAACATATGAACATATGAAGCTGCCTTATACTGAATCAGACCTTGGTCCATCAAAGTCAGTATTGTCTACTCAGACTGGCAGCGGCTCTCCAGGGTCTCAAGCTGAGGCTTTTCACACCTATTTGCCTGGACCCTTTTTAGTTGGAGATGCCAGGGATTGAACCTGGGACCTTCTGCTTCCCAAGCAGATGCTCTACCACTGAGCCACCGTCCCTCCCCTAACGTGATTGCTGAGTCACGTTAGAACGGATAAAAGGAAGTCCTTCTTCACCCAAAGGGTGATTAACACCTGGAAGTCACTGCCACAGGAGGTGACGGCGGCTACATCATGACTTCTCTTCTGTTCTTAAAAGTTTCCCTGTACGGGTGACTTTTCTTAATCAGCTACCACAAAACCTTCCCCACTCTCCTTTCTCCTTCCCTGCAACATACGCCACACAAAGCAAACCCACAACTTTCCCCCTTAAGTGTGCCTTTGAAACCTAATCTTGCATACAGATCTGAAATGTTGCTATTAAGGCCGGAGAGAGACACTTGGCCGATGTCACTTCCTAGGGACAGTTTCAGGAGAAGACTTTTGCCTCTGCCAACGCTGAGTTTAAATCAAGCTTTTAAAAGCCCTTGGGGAGGGCCTGGGATTAATTAGGAAGGGAGGAAAGTGCCCCTCAATGTTAATTAATCATACCCTTTCTTGAGGTCTCTTTCACTTACGTCAGGCATGCATTCCCCAATATTCTCCTGCTCCGGCGAGGAGGGCGGGATACAAATAAATACCAATAAATTGTCGTTGTTGTTAAGTTTCCAGCGACCCCGCCATGAAATCTCTTCTATACAGCGTGGGGGAAAGAAAATAATGCGCTGATGTGCCGCATGAACTCACGAAGCTGCCTTCTACTGGATCAGACCCTGGGCCCATCAAAGTCAGTCTTGTCTACTTTGACTGGCAGCTGCTCTTCAGGGTCTCAGGCAGACAGAAGTCTTTCCCTGATCCTTTTAGAGCAGGGGTGGCCAACGGTAGCTCTCCAGATGTTTTTTTTGCCTACAACTCCCATCAGCCCCAGCCAGCATGGCCTATGGCTGGGGCTGATGGGAGTTGTAGGCAAAAAAACATCTGGAGAGCTACCGTTGGCCACCCCTGTTTTAGAGAGTTTGGCATAGTGGTTAAGTGTGTGGGCTCTTATCTGGGAGAGCTGGGTTTGATTCCCCACTCCTCCAGTTGCAGCTGCTGGAATGGCCTTGGGTCAGCCATAGCTCTGGCAGAGTTGTCCTTGAAAGGGCAGCTGCTGTGAGAGCCCTCTCAGTCCCATCCACCTCACAGGGTGTCTGTTGTGGGAAGGGGGAAGGGAAAGGAGATTTGTAAGGCACTCTGAGACTCCTTTAGTTAGTGAAGGGCAGGGTATAAATCCAATCTGTTCTCTTCTTCATAGCTCTCGCAAGAGTTGTCCTGCTCTCGCAGAGCCCTCTCCGCCCCCACCTATCTCACGGGGTGTGTCTGTTGTGAGGGAAGAAGAGAAAGGAAATTGTAAGCCGCTCTAAGACTCTTGATTCAGAGAGAAGGGCGGGGTATAATCTACAGTCTCAACTGGAAATGCCAGGGATTGAACCTGGGACTTTCAGCATGCTCTGCTGCTAGGCCACAGCCCCTCCTCTAGCAAAAGACTTTCAGTTTGATTTACACATGGATGCATGAACCTACCTGTCACAAGCAGGTGACCAGGGAGAGCCAGTTTGGTGTAATGGTTAAGTGTGCGGACTCTTATCTGGGAGAACCGGGTTTGATTCCCCATTCCTCCCCTTGCACCTGCTGGAATGGCCTTGGGTCAGCCATAGCTCTGGCAGAGGTTGTCCTTGAAAGGGCAGCTGCTGTGAGAGCCCTCTCCAGCCCCACCCACCTCACAGGGTGTCTGTTGTGGGGGAGGAAGGTAAAGGAGATTGTGAGCCGCTCTGAGACTCTTCAGAGTGGAGGGTGGGATACAAATCAAATATCTTCATCTACCTCACAGGGTGTCTGTTGTGGGGGAGGAAGGTAAAGGAGATTGTGAGCCGCTCTGAGACTCTTCGGAGTGGAGGGCGGGATATAAATCCAATATCTTCATCTACCTCACAGGGTGTCTGTTGTGGGGGAGGAAGGTAAAGGAGATTGTGAGCCGCTCTGAGACTCTTCAGAGTGGAGGGTGGGATACAAATCAAATATCTTCATCTACCTCACAGGGTGTCTGTTGTGGGGGAGGAAGGTAAAGGAGATTGTGAGCCGCTCTGAGACTCTTCGGAGTGGAGGGCGGGATATAAATCAAATATCTTCATCTACCTCACAGGGTGCCTGTTGTGTGGGGGGGGAGTGAAAGGTGATTGTGAGCCCCTCTGAGACTCTTTGGAGTGGAGGGCGGGATATAAATCCAATATCTTCATCTACCTCACAGGGTGTCTGTTATGGGGGAGGAAGGGAAAGGAGATTGTGAGCCACTCTGAGACTCTTTGGAGTGGAGGGCGGGATATAAATCAAATATCTTCATCTACCTCACAGGGTGTCTGTTGAGGGGGGAAAGGTAAAGGAGATTGTGAGCCACTCTGAGACTCTCTGGAGTGGAGGGCGGGATAGAAATCCAATATCTTCATCTTCTTCTACTGGCTGCCGCAGCTCTGGTAAAGGTCTGTCTGGGAGGACCCAGAACTCCTACCTGACCCCTGACGTCCTTCTCAGCAAGTCCCTTTTATCTGTGACCGAAGAGACATGCA
Organism: Heteronotia binoei; assembly: GCF_032191835.1. NCBI lineage: Eukaryota > Metazoa > Chordata > Lepidosauria > Squamata > Gekkonidae > Heteronotia > Heteronotia binoei. The sequence continues at coordinate 247,265 of NW_026800030.1, forward strand.
AATACAGGCAATATAACAACGATACGTTTCTGCTCAAGAACAAACAAGTGGGTTGTAACTTTTAGTGCAATAGTGAAAACGGAAACAGTAAAAGTGTGGCAAAGCCAAATAAAACGCCCTGATGCGACTCACCACACATTCCCTTCCACCAACTGACTTACCACTCTTTGGATGAGGGAGCTCTCACGACTGCAGCCTTCTCTCCAGCCCAGCCTTTTCAGAGAGAACAACTCTCCCTCTCCAGCTGGGCTTTTTTATTTCCTTCTTTCTGGGTCCCACCCCTCTGGGCCAGTTTTCCCTCCAAAACCGCTGCCCACCCAATCCGAGGCACAGAAGGGATCCTGGGGAATGTGGGCCCTGTAGCTACTTTAACGCAGGCTTCCCTGGAGCCTGTAGGCCTCACTAGGCCTAAGATCATGACACTGCCTTAGACTGAATCATACTCTTGGTCCATGAAGGTCAGTCTTGTCTACTCTGACCGACCGTGGCTCTCCAGGGTCTCGTGCGGAGGTCTTTTCCATCACCTGCCGACTGGTTCTTTTAACTGGAGATGCTGTAGATTGAACCTGGGACCTTCTGCGTGCCGGACAGATGCTCTACAGCTCAGCCACAGCCCTGCCTCTAATGAAAGACTCCCAGTTTGATTCACACATGTACGCATGAAGCTGCCTTAGACGGAATCAGACGCATCAAGGTCAGGATTGTCTCACAGCTGTTGTCTCCCCAGCCAGGCCACCAGAGGGCATCTTGAGGCTTTAAAATAATTGGTAATTGCTATAACGGGGGTCACAGAATCAGAATCATAGAGTTGGAAGGGCCATCCGGACCATCTATCATAGAATCATAAAGTTGGAAGAGACCTCCAGGGTCATGTAGTTCAATCCCCTGCACAATACAGGAAACTCACAATCACCTCCCCCTAAATTCACAGGATCCTCATCGCTGTCAGAGGGCCATCTAGCCTCTGTTGAAAAACCTCCAAGGAAGGAGAGCCCACCACCTCCTGAGGAGGAAGCCTGTTCCACTGAGGAACCGCTCTAACGGTCAGGAAGTTCTTCCTCATGTTGAGCCGGAAACTCTTTTGATTTAATTTCAACCCATTGGTTCTGGTCCTGCCTTCCGGGGCCACAGAAAATAATTCCACACCATCCTCTATATGACAGCCCTTCAAGTACTTGAAGATTATATATAGTGGAACCCCCTGCTCAACCCAGGATCAGCCAAGAGCAGGGGTGTCAAATATGTGGTCCGGGGGCCAAATCAGCCCCCTACCCGAGCAACTGGCTGTCATCTGCTTCCTTCCCCCCACTTTTACTTCTGCATTACAGTTTGCTTTGCAAGGCTTCCTCAATTGCACAAAAACTACAGAGCAAAACCTCCATTTTGTCCATTTGCTGAGGCTCCTCCCTTGGAAAGGAAGGGGGGGAGAGGCAGAGCTTGCTTTGCCAGGCTCTCTCAGTCGCACAGCAGAGCTACTGAGCCGAGCCTCTCTTCCTTCTATTGGCTGAGGCTCCTCCCCCTCCTGATCCCGAGGAAGGAAGGGAAGAGCCAGAGCTTCCTTTGCCCAATTCCCTGGATCCCACGGAAGAAATACAAAGAAAGCACCTTTAAGACCAACGAAAGCTAATGTTTCAAGCATGTTTTAAGTTTATATATACATATTGTTCGTGTACAATAAAGATAAGAGAGCCAGAGAAGAAAGGCTATCAGCATTACAAAATGAAATAAATAAAAAAGAAAGGGATTTGAAAAAAAAGGCCAGGAAAAAAGAAATTACGATCTTACGATCCCAAGTAAAACATTTGCTGAACAAAGAATTAGAATGGAATTTAGAAAGTCTAAAACAGAAATCGTTTGAAAGCGCGAATAAACCTGGAAAATATTTGGCCTGGCAATTGAAGATTTTTTTAAATATTATGCAAATTTATTTAAAGGTGTGAACATTAGGAAAGAAAAAGTGGAAGAGTATCTACAGAATATCCAAGTGGCACCTTTGCCTGACTATATGAAAAAGATTTTAAATGACCCAACAGAAGAAATCGAAATAGAAGCAGCAATAAAAGCAATGAAAGAAGGGAAAGCTCCTGGGCCAGATGGATTTACATCTAAATTTTATAAAACTCTTAAGGATGAGATAACACCCAAACTGATGAAATTGTTAAATACGATAAGAGAAGAAGGGAAAATTCCAAATACTTGGAAGGAAGCTGTAATTTCTCTGATCCCTAAAGAAGACAAAGATACCACAAATGTAAAGAATTACAGACCAATTTCATTGTTGAATAATGACTATAAGATTTATACAAGAATTTTGGCAGAACGATTGAAGCAATATCTGATTAATTTTATAAATAAAGTTTATATATACATATATGTGTGTGTGTGTGTATTTGTGTTTGTCTGAGTCATTTATAAAGTTTGTACCTCTGCTACCTAATCTTAAATAGGTACACACAGGAGTTGGCCCGACACAGCCCAGCCCAACCAGACACGGCCCAGCCTAACAGACACGGCCCAGCCTAACAAGGGGCGTTTTCGCACTGACCTTTTGCCGGAGCGACGTCCTTCTTCACCGCGCAGCGTCTGCGCGGATTTCGCACTAATTGCTCCGCAGAACCCGGAAGAGCCGCAAAGTCCCGCGGCTTTTGCGTCGCAAATGTAAACCGCCAAAAACCAGTTTACATTTGCGACGCAAAAGCCGCGGGACTTTGCGGCTCTTCCGGGTTCTGCGGAGCAATTAGTGCGAAATCCGCGCAGACGCTGCGCGGTGAAGAGGGACGTCGCTCCGGCGTAAGGTCAGTGCGAAAACGCACAAGGTCTCATTTCTGTCAGATCCGGCCCTCATAATAAATAAGTTTGACACCCCTGCTGCTTGAAGACTTCCAGTGTTACAGGAGCTCATCACCTCTCTAGGGAGCTAATTCCACTGCTGAATAGCTTGTACTGTAAAAGTTCATTTCCCTAATATCCATCCAGTACCTTCCCATCCTTAATTTAAACCCATAATTGTGAGTCCCCTTCTCTGCTGTCAACAGGAACACTGATGAACGTGTGGGCAACACTGGTATCCGTAGCAACAAAATGGCTGCCACAGAAGACAGGGCCAAAGCTTACTTTCAGTCACACCGTGAAGACCCCCGTGCTGTTGTGGCAGCTGTTGCCGAAGCCAATCAAATCTCCATTGGCCAAACAGAAACCTTGCTGGGCCAAAGCCGCACTTGGCCCAGTCCACTTGGCAGACGCTAGAAAACGTGTCAGAGACCACTATGAGCACCATGGTGACCGATGCATTATAGCATTATAGCACTGTAATGATTACCAATTTTTAAAAGAAAGGCTTCGAAAGCAGGCGGACGAAGGGCAGTGGTGCAGGGTTAAGAGCAGGAAAACGTGGGTTGGCTCTTCGCATCCAGATGGGGTGATAATGCACTTTGAACAGCACTGTAGAGCGTTTTGAGGAAAGAAGATATGGAGGACAGAGGAAAACCTGAGGAAAGGAAGATTAGAGGGTGACAGCAATATATTATAGAGCTATAGCAACTATTGCAACAGTGTACTAGCTCCCAGCCTTCCGGAGAGCCAGTTTGGTGTGGTGGTTAAGTGTGCGGACTCTTATCTGGGAGAACCGGGTTTGATTCCCCACTCCTCCACTTGCAGCTGCTGGAATGGCCTTGGGTCAGCCATAGCTATCGCAGAAGTTGTCCTTGAAAGGGCACCTGCTGTGGGATCCCTCTCAGCCCCACCCACTTCACAGGATATCTGCTGTGGGGGAAGAAGATATAGGAGATTGTAAGCCGCTCTGAGTCTCTGATTCAGAGAGAAGGGTGGGGTATAAATCTGCAGTCTTCTTCTTAAAAAAGGAGAAAATTAATTCTTTTGTTGCAGACTTGTAAAGGGAAAGCTGCAGGCTACATGTTTCTCCTCATAACTCTGCAATGAAAAGGGCTAGCGGCAAGGGTTTGTTGTTTTTTTTAGGACAAAAGAAAGCTGAGATCTAATAGACTGCGGCACTAAATCATTCTGTCCCAACCCCATCGTGATCTGGCATTTTATAAAGCTGAAGCAGCCACAAAGAATACAACACGATTTATTTGTATCATTCCGGATTAGCAGATGCGCCACAAATAAGCAGCAACCCAAGGCGGATAAACAGACCCAGCAGGCTGTAACAATAAGCAGCATGTGGTACAGAAGCCTGGTGTTTAGCCAAACCATCCAGAGTCTCTACCCTTTATTGACGGACCCATTGGACTTATTCAACGTCAGGCATCTGTACGACAAAGGCCTGCTGGTTCTCCAAAGATTCTTAAAAACAAGGAGTCACAAAGGAACCCCCCGCAGACAGCAATTGCCATCGGAAACAATTCTCTACGCTCCCTCAGCGTGGCCGTCCCTGTCAATGAGTTACTCATTAAAAGCACAGAGAAGTTTTGTTTCTCAGCTCCTCTGCATTTAATGGATTTTTCCCCGCTGGGGGTATTTGCTGGTTACACTATAACTAGCAAAAGTACAGTTTCACGGCTCCTTAAGGGTGCTTTCGGGTCACTTCAGGGGAGTCAAAAGAGAGCCTGCACCATGTTGTTGACCAAGCGCCGGGTTGGTACCTGGAAGAACCTGGTTTGGCACTGACATTTGAACATTAAGATAGAAGAATACATACATGAAGCTGCATTATACCGAATCAGACTCTTGATCCATCACGGTCCGTATTATCAGCTGTAAGAATGTTTTCACGCAGTGACTGTTTGCAAGTGGCTCTTTCCATTTTGCACAGTAAAACCTAATCGCAAACTGCGTTATTTATAGGCCTGGCTTTTTATGCAGAGAAATCCCAGCAGGAACTCATTTTCATATTAGGCCACACCCCCTGACATCACCATTGTTTCACACAAGGCTTTTTTGTAGAAAAAGCCCAGCAGGGACTCATATGCATATTAGGCCACACCCCTGACACAAAGCCAGCCGGAACTGCGTTCCTGTGCGTTCCTGCTTTTAAAAAAAAAAAAAAAAAAAAAAACAAAAAACCTGTTTATACGGTTGCCAATCTGCAGGTGGGTTGTTAGACTGAGAGGTCACTTATGGAGTACAAAAACACAACAAAAGTTATAGTGACCGGATTACTAATATATTATAACGAACATATACATATACATAAGTGTACAACTCTGGTCACCGCACCTCAAAAAGGATATTATAGCATTGGAAAAAGTCCAGAAAAGGGCAACTAGAATGATTAAAGGGTTGGAACACTTTCCCTAGGAAGGAAGGTTAAAACGCTTGGGGCTCTTCAGCTTGGAGAAACGTCGACTGCGAGGTGACATGATAGAGGTTTGCAAGATAATGCATGCGATGGAGAAAGAGAAAGAAGTACTTTTCTCCCTTTCTCACAATACAAGAACTCTTGGGCATTTGATGAAATTGCTAAGCAGTCAGGTTAAAACGGATAAAAGGAAGTACTTCTTCACCCAAAGGGTGATTAACATGTGGAATTCACTGCCACAGGAGGTGGTGGTGGCTTCTCTTATGTTCTTAAGTGACACAGAGTGTTGGACTGGAGGGGCCATTGGCCTGATCAAACAGGGCTTCTCTTATGTTCTTATGTGACACAGAGTGTTGGACTGGAGGGGCCATTGGCCTGGTCCAACAGGGCTTCTCTTATGTTCTTAAGTGACACAGAGTGTTGGACTGGAGGGGCCATTGGCCTGATCCAACATGGCTTCTCTTAGGATCTTATGTGACACAGAGTGTTGGACTGGAGGGGCCATTGGCCTGATCCAACATGGCTTCTCTTATGTTCTTAAGTGACACAGAGTGTTGGACTGGAGGGGCCATTGGCCTGATCCAACATGGCTTCTCTTATGTTCTTATGTGACGCAGAGTGTTGGACTGGAGGGGCCATTGGCCTGATCCAACATGGCTTCTCTTATGTTCTTAAGTGACACAGAGTGTTGGACTGGAGGGGCCATTGGCCTGATCCAACATGGCTTCTCTTATGTTCTTAAGTGACAAAGAGTGTTGGACTGGATGGGCCATCCAACATGACTTCTCTTATGTTCTTAAGTAACAGAGTGTTGGACTGGATGGGCCATTGGCCTAATCCAACAGGGCTTCTCTTATGTTCTTATGTGACACAGAGTGTTGGACTGGATGGGCCATTGGCCTCATCCAACCTGGCTTCTCTTATGTTCTTATGTGACACATAGTGTTGGACTGGAGAGTCCATTGGCCTGATCCAACCTGGCTTCTCTTATGTTCTTATGTGACACAGAGTGTTGGACTGGAGGGGCCATTGGCCTGATCCAACCTGGCTTCTCTTATGTTCTTATGTGACACAGAGTGTTGGACTGGAGGGGCCATTGGCCTGATCCAACAGGGCTTCTCTTATGTTCTTATGTGACACAGAGTGTTGGACTGGATGGGCCATTGGCCTGATCCTACCACTATAGTATAAGATATAGCGAAACACTAAACAATATTTAATACAGTCAGGGATCCATGTTCACACCCATTAGATGGACCACTGGAGGATAAGTCTATCAGTGGCTAATAGCCATGGTGACTAAGAAACTCATCCTCTCAATCCCAGAGCCAGGAGGCAACATCAAGGGAAGGCCTCGGTCTCTCTGCCCTGTTGTTGGCCCTCCAGAGGAACTGATTGGCCACTGTGCGAGAGGATGCTGGACTAGATGAACCACTGGTCTGATCTAGTAGGGCTTTTCTGGTATCCTTATGAAAGATAGGAGAAGCCAGAGCAGAGGACTGGATATTCTTCAGCCCAGAAGGCAGTTGTCTCAGTGCCTTCCCATCTGCCCTCACTCCACAGCCATCACAGGTGTGATGTGTCCAGAGCTTCTTTTTGTAGCAGGAACTCCTCTGCATATTAGGCCACACACCCCTGATGTAGCCAATCCTCCAAGAGCTTACAAGGCTCTTAGTGCAGGGTCTATAGTAAGCTCCAGGAGGATTGGCTACATCAGGGGGGGGGGTGGCCTAATATGCAAAGGAGTTCCTGCTACAAAAACAAGTCCTGGACATGCCACCATGTTAAGGGGATTTTAAAATGCCACAAGCGCTCAATGCTAACTGGATATGGGGGGACAAGAGCGCTCTGCTTTAGGCCCGGTCACCTTAAAATGGCAGCGGCAGTCACAAGCCACATCATATAAAGTTCGGCTGTAACATAGCAAGAGCTTGTATCTCAGCCTCTTATACAGGTTAAAACGGATAAAAGGAAGTCCTTCTTCACCCAAAGGGTGATTAACATGTGGAATTCACTGCCACAGGAGGTGGTGGCAGCCACAAGTATAGCCATCTTCAAGAGGGGTTTAGATAAAAATATGGAGCAGAGGTCCATCAGTGGCTATTAGCCACAGTGTGTGTGTATATATAAAATATTTTGCCACTGTGTGACACAGAATGTTGGACTGGATGGGCCGTTGGCCTGATCCAACATGGCTTCTCTTATGTTCTTATGTTCTTATACAGCCTCAGTTCCTGTCTGTAAAATGGGCAGGAGAGAAATTGTAGCAGGAGCTTCTTTGCCTATTGGGCCACACACCCCTGACGTAGCCAATCCTCCAAGAGCTTACAGGGCTCTTTTTGTAAGCTCTTGGAGGATTGGCTACATCAGGGGGTGTGGCCTAATATGCAAAGGAGCTCCTGCTAGAATTCCACCCGAGCCACACACCCCTGATGTAGCCAATCCTTCAAGAGCTTACAGGGCTCTTTTTGTAAGCTCTTTGAGGATTGGCTACATCAGGGGGTGTGGCCTAATACGCAAAGGAGCTCCTGCTAGAATTCCACCCGAGCCACACACCCCTGATGTAGCCAATCCTCAAAGAGCTTAAAGGGCTCCTTTTCTAAGCTCTTGGAGGATTGGCTACATCAGGGGGTGTGGCCTAATACGCAAAGGAGATCCTGCTAGAATTCCACCCGAGCCACACACCCCTGATGTAGCCAATCCTTCAAGAGCTTACAGGGCTCTTTTTGTAAGCTCTTGGAGGATTGGCTACATCGGGGGTGTGGCCTAATACGCAAAGGAGATCCTGCTAGAATTCCACCCGAGCCACATACGCCTGATGTAGCCAATACTCCAAGAGCTTACAGGGCTCTTTTTGTAAGCTCTTGGAGGATTGGCTACATCGGGGGTGTGGCCTAATACGCAAAGGAGATCCTGCTAGAATTCCACCCGAGCCACACACCCCTGATGTAGCCAATCCTCCAAGAGCTTACAGGGCTCTTTTTGTAAGCTCTTGGAGGATTGGCTACATCGGGGGTGTGGCCTAATACACAAAGGAGATCCTGCTAGAATTCCACCCGAGCCACACACCCCTGATGTAGCCAATCCTCCAAGAGCTTACAGGGCTCTTTTTTGTAAGCTCTTGGAGGATTGGCTACATCGGGGGTGTGGCCTAATATGCAAAGGAGCTCCTGCTACAATTCCACCCCTGAAAATGGGAATGTCATGGAGCTCTTCTTTTGCAATCTGCTGATCTGGGCTTACTGTGTCTGACACTATCCCTCAAATGCAAGGTGGACACCATTATAGTCAGGGGATATTTGATAGAAAAAGAGGTGCGGGAGCTCATTAGCACAACTCATTTGCATAACTCATTTGCATATGCCACACACCCGACATCACCGAAGGTGGACTCAATTCTATCAGCTCAACATCTACCTTAAAATGCTTCTTGAATTATAACTGTCATCGTAAAACCTGACTCCCGTCTTATTTTTAAAATTATGTTCTCCCATATGGCCGTAGAAAGAGCCCCTTGGCGCAGAGTGGTAAAGCTGCAGTACTGCAGTCCTAAACTCTGCTTATGACCTGAGTTCGATCCCGACGGAAGCTGGTTCAGGTAGCCGGCTCCAGGTTGACTCAGCCTTCCATCCTTCCGAGGTAGGTCAAATGAGTCCCCAGCTTGCTGGGGGGAAAGTGTAGATAACTGGGGAAGGCAATGGCCAACTACCCCGTCAAAAGTCTGCCGTGAAAACGTTGTGAAAGCAACGTCACCCCAGAGTCGAAAATGATTGGTGCCTGCACAGGGGACTACCTTTACCTTTATATGGCCACAGTGGCATGGCGTTTGTTATTTCCCCATATTTTTGTGGAGGGAAATATTAGAATGTGTGTCAAAGTTCAGCAAAATTCTTACAGGGGATTTGAACAATGGAGCCCAGAAGCAAGTATTTTTGGGGAGGGAGGTAACAAAAAGCACAATAAAATTTAGAGGTTCCAGAGCTATGCTCCTGTGAGTTCCTGCCCAAAATGAGGCCTGATTATAGTAATTAAAAAAAAATTAAATGGACAGTGAATCCATTATTTTATTTTACACGTTTCCCGGCAAGGCATAGCTATAGCTCAGGGGTGTCAAACATGAAGGCCAGGGGCCGAATCAGGCCCCGAAAGAGCTCCTATCAGGCCCCTGAGCAGCTGGCTGTCATCTGCTTCCTTCTCTCTCTCTCTTGCTTCCTTCTGCATCACAGCTTGCTTTGCCAGGCTTGCTCAATCGCACAGGAGTTACAGAGCAAAGCCTCCATTTTCTCCATTGGCTGAGGCTCCTCTCATGGGGGAGGAATAGCTTGCTTTGCCAGGCTCTCTCAAAAGCACAGCACAGCTACTGAGCCAAACCTCTCTTCCTTCTATTGGCTGAGGCTCCCCTCCTCGCAAGTCCCCTGGGGAAGGAAAAAAGGAGCCAGAGCTTCCTTTGCCCAGTTCCCTGGATCCCATGGGAGAGATACAAAGAAAGCACCTTTAAGACTAATGTGCTAATGTTTAAGCATGTTTTAAGTTTTTTTTTTTAAATCTTTAATTGTGTTTGCCTGTGTCCTTTATAAAGTTTATATCTCCGCTGTGTGCAATTCTGGTCACCGCACCTCAAAAAGGATATTATAGCATTGGAAAAAGTCCAGAAAAGGGCAACTAGAATGATTACAGGCTTGGAACACTCTCCCTATGAAGAAAGGTTAAAACGCTTTGGGCTCTTTAGCTTGGAGAAACGTCGACTGCGGTGTGACATGATAGAAGTTTACAAGATGATGCATGGGATGGAGAAGGTAGAGAAAGAAGTCCCTTTTCTCCCTTTCTCACAATACAAGAACTCGTGGGCATTCCATGAAATTGCTGAGCAGTCGGGTTAGAACGGATAAAAGGAGGTACTTCTTCACCCAAAGGGTGATTTACATGTGGAATTCACTGCCACAGGAGGTGGTGGCGGCTACAGGCATAGCCAGCTTCAAGAGCGGGTTAGATATATATATTATTGGCCACTGTGTGATATAGAGTGTTGGACTGGATGGGCCGTTGGCCTGATGCAACATGGCTTCTCTTATGTTCTTACCTAATCTTAAATAGGTACACATATGCTGAAGCTCAAATACTTTGGCCACCCAATGAGAAGGAAGCACTCCCTGGAGAAGACCCTGATGCTGGGAAAGACAGAAGGCAAAAGAAGAAGGGGACAGCAAAAGAGATGGCTGGACAGCGCTACTGATGCGACAAACACGAATCTGAGCAGACTTTGGAGGATGGTGGAAGACAGGAGGGCCTGGCGTGACTTGGTCCACGGGGTCGCAAAGAGTCGGACTCGACTGTGTGACTGAGCAACAACAGCAAAATGGCTCATTTATGTCAGATTCGGCCCTCATAACAAATGAGTTTGACACCCCTGCTTAGCTGATGACTGTTTTGCGGCTGCCGTGTTTCGTCGGTAGAGGGTGCCCAAATCCCTTCTGGTTAAAAAAAACCGACCCCAAAATGAAACGAGAAGACGCTACTAAACTATTTGGCTACAGTCCTGCCTGCCCTGTTGAACCCGATGAAAGTTCCTGACTTCAGCATGCGAAAGAATGCAGCGGAAGAATTCCCGTCTTGTTACCCCCCCCCCCCCCCACACACACCCCAAACCTGAGAAAGGTTCAAGGGAAAAGAGCTCCAATTTAGTCTAGGGTTGATAGACAAGAGGCTGTATTTGTCATCCCATAAACTGTTCCGAAGCATGGACATGTTGTTTTGGTGTATGTTAAAATAAAGATTATTTCAAAATTTAAAAAAAAAAATCACTTTGGAACATCTCACCGGTGTTCCCTCTACAGCCCTCGCCCATCTCGGAGGATTGGGTGGTGAATTTGCCTGCTGAACTCAATTGAACTTCCATGTTCAGGAGCAGTGTATCTTAAAAGCTGTGGCTGAGGGGATAAAGAGGGCTTTATTCCCCTAGACCAGGGGTGTTGAACTCATTATGAGGGCCGGATCTGACATAAATGAGACTTTGTTGGGTCGAGCCGTGTCGGGCCGGGCCGTGTGTGTACCTATTTCAGATTGGGTAGCAGAGACATAAATTTTATAAAGAACACAGACAAACGCAAATATATATTTTTAAAAAACTTAAAACATGCTTAAAATGTTAGCACTCATTGGCCTTAAAGAAGCTTTCTTTGTATTTCTCCCAAGGGATCCAGGGAACTGGGCAAAGGAAGCTCTGGCTCTTTCCTTCCTTCCCCAAGGGGACTGGGGGAGGGGAGCCTCAGCCAACAGAGGAAGAGATGCTTGTCTCACTAGCTCTGCTGTGCAATTGAGAGAGCCCGGCAAAGCAAGCTATTCCTCCTCCCTTCCTCCCCAAGGGAGGAGCCTCAGCCAATGGAGAAAACAGAGATTTTGCTCTGTAGCTCCTATGCGATTGAGCAAGCCTTGCAAAGCAAGCTGTGATGCAGAAGGAAATAAGAGAGAGGGAGAAGGAAGCAGACGACAGCCAGCTGCTTGGGGGCCTGATAGGAGCTCTCCAGGGGCCTGATTTGGCCCCTGAACTGCGTGTTCAACACCCCTGTCCTAGACGCTTCTGGCTAGTCGCTGTTTGAAAGAGGACTCGGGATCAAATGGTATGATCCACCAAGAGAGCCAGCTGTGCTGTTCTGGTTAAGAGCAGAGGACTCTAACCTAGCAGAGCCGGGTTCGATTCCCCACTCCTCCTCCACATGCCACCAGCCGGGTGAGCTTGGGCCAGTCACAGCTCTCTCAGAGCTGTTCTCTCAGGAGCCCTCTCTCAGCCACACTTGCCTCACAGGGCGTCTGTTGTGGGGAGAGGAAGGGAAAGGCGACTGGAAGCCACTTTGAGACTCTGAGTGAGGGGCCAGGTGTAAATACAACTCTTCCTCCTCCACCTAGGCAGCACTTAGCAACGATGCCTAAATAGAGGCTTGTGGGCAGTATACACCACTCAGCTCCTAGAAACACATGTCAGCAGGGGGGCGAGGGGTTCTTCTTCAACACCTCTGCTTGTGTGCTGCTGGGACAGAATTCTGAGCTAGATGGGCCTTACAGGGTTCTTTCTTATAATCAAGAAGTCATTTTGTATAAAAATGGGTGACGGGGCTCTCATTAGCAAAATTCATTAGCATATCCCCCACCCCCCCCAGCCAAAAGCTACCCGATGCAAGACAGGAGTTCCCCGGGCGAACGAGGCCTCCTTGGGCTAGCTAGAGATCCAGCCAGCCCAAGCAGGCCTCGCTCACCTGGGGCTCTCCTGGGTTGCCACCACCACTCCCAGTCAAAAGGCCAGCAAGCCACCCACTGCCCAAACTCACATCAGAAGTTAGGGTTGCCAAGTCCAATTTAAGAAATATATGGAGACTTTGGGGGTGGAGCCAGGAGACTTTGGGGGTGGAGCCAAGATCAAGGCTGTGACAAGCATCATTGAACTCCAAAGGGAGTTCTGGCCATCACATTTAAAGGGACGGCACACCTTTTCAATTCCTTCCTTCCATAGGAAATCATGAAGGATAGGGGCACCTTCTTTTGGGGCTCATAGAATTGGACCTCCTGGTCCAATCTTTTTGAAACTTGGGGGGGTATTTTGGGGAGAAGCACTAGATGCTATACTGAAAATTTGGTGCCTCTACCTCCAAAAACAGCCCCCCCCCAGAGCCCCAGATACCCGCGGATCAATTCTCTCTTATTTTCTATGGGAATAAATCTCCATAAGGAATAACAGAGTTCCCAGCAGACATTTCCCTCCCCTCCCCCCGCTTTCTGATGACCCTGAAGCAGGGGGAGGGCCTCCAAACCGGGGGATCTCCTGCCCCCACCTGGGGATTGGCAACCCTATCAGAAGTGGAGAAAGGGTGGTGCAGGCTCCTCCAGGGGTTAATGAGGGCTGCTGGGGGCGTGGCAAAGCCCCTAGTGACTGGCTGCCTGCCCGGTCTCCTAATCCAGGGATTGTTATGCAGCTGCACCTCTTATTCAATGGACCAGGTAGGTGGGGAGGAAGAGGGGGAACCCTCAGAAAGGTACAGGAGCCGTGCGCCTCTGACCTCCTGCTCAATCTGAGGCCTGCATATAGTACTATGAAAATTTACTCATGTGCATTTCTGGCCACCATATCTCAAAGAGGATATCACAGAGTCTGGGGTTTTCAGTTCAAGGAGGTGGGGGGGGGGGAGACTAGGGAGGGTGGGTTATAAAATTATTTATGGAGTAGTGAAAGTGGATAGAACCTTTTTCTCCCTCTCCTGTAGGACGCGTTTGGGGTTGGGGTGCATCCAGGGAAGCTCGTGGGCATCAGGTCCGAAACAGACCAATGCAGGCTAGGTACAAAAGAGAAATATTTCTTTACTCGGGTGGGCAGCTGCGTTTATCGGAAGCAACAGAACAAAGTTTCAGTCCAGTGGCACCTTTAAGCCAGTTTAGGGTAGCGGTTAAGTGCACGGACTCTTATCTGGGAGAACCGGGTTTGATTCCCCACTCCTCCACTTGCAGCTGCTGGAATGGCCTTGGGTCAGCCATAGCTCTCTTATCTGGGAGAACCGGGTTGATTCCCCCCTCCTTCACTTGCAGCTGCTGGAATGGCCTTGGGTCAGCCATAGCTCTCTTGTCTGGGAGAACCGGGTTTGATTCCCCACTCCTCCACTTGCACCTGCTGGAATGGCCTTGGGTCAGCCAGAGCTCTCTTATCTGGGAGAACCGGGTTTGATTCCCCACTCCTCCACTTGCAGTTGCTGGAATGGCCTTGGGTCAGCCATAGCTCTCTTATCTGGGAGAACCGGGTTTGATTCCCCCCTCCTTCACTTGCAGCTGCTGGAATGGCCTTGGGTCAGCCATAGCTCTCTTGTCTGGGAGAACCGGGTTTGATTCCCCATTCCTCCACTTGCACCTGCTGGAATGGCTTGGGTCAGCCAGAGCTCTCTTATCTGGGAGAACCGGGTTTGATTCCTCACTCCTCCACTTGCAGCTGCTGGAATGGCTTTGGGTCAGCCAGAGCTCTCTTATCTGGGAGAACGGGTTTGATTCCCCCCTCCTTCACTTGCAGCTGCTGGAATGGCCTTGGGTCAGCCAGAGCTCTCTTATCTGGGAGAACCGGGTTTGATTCCCCACTCCTCCACTTGCAGCTGCTGGAATGCCTTGGGTCAGCCATAGCTCTGGCAGAGGTTCTCCTTGAAAGGGCAGCTTCTGGGAGAGCCCTCTCAGCCTCACCCATCTCACAGGGTGTTTGTTGTGGGGGAGGAAAGTCAAGGAGATTGTGACCACTCTGAGATACATCTTCTTCTTCTTCTTCTTTAAGACCAAGTGTTTAATTCTGGGTGAATTGTGCCTGCACAAAGAAGCTTATACGCAGAGTTAAAGTTTGTTGGTCTCAAAGCTGCCCCCGGACTCAAACATTTTTCAAGAAATGTAAGTGTGGAACACACTCTCAGTGGATGGAGTGAACGTGACCAGTACAGGCAGCTTTTAAAGGAAACGAGACAGATTCGTGGAGGACAGGTCTATCAATTTGGCTACTAACTGTGGTGGCTAAAGGGAACCTCTGCAGTCAGAGGCACTAAACCTCGGAATCCAAGAGTCAGGAGGCCTCATCAGAGGAAGGCCTCGGCCTCCCTGCCCTGTTGTTGGCCCCCCAGAGGAAATGGCTGGC